>NW_027039002.1:0-7500 GCF_034236695.1 Oncorhynchus nerka
TGGTAGGGCTGTGGTATGGTAGGGCTGTGGTATGGCTGGTGGCTGTGGTATGGTAGGGCTGTGGTAGGGCTTGGTAGGTGGTAGGGCTGGTGGTATGGTAGGGCTGTGGTATGGTAGGGCTGTGGCAGGGCTGTGGTAGGACTGTGGTGAGGGCTGTGGTATGGCTGTGGTAGGGCTGTGGTATGGTAGGGCTGTGGTAAGTGCAAGTAGGGCTGTGGTAGGGCTGTGGTATGGCTGTGGTAGGGCTGTGGTAGGGCTGTGGTATGGGTAGGAGCTGTAGTATGGCTGTGGTAGGGCTGTGGTAGGACTGTGGTAGGGCTGTGGTAGGGCTGTGGTATGGCTGTGGTAGGGCTGTGGTAGGGCTGTGGTATGGCTGTGGTAGGGCTGTGGTAGGGCTGTGGTAGGGCTGTGGTAGGGCTATGGTAGGGCTGTGGTATGGTAGGGCTGTAGGTAGGGCTGTGGTAGGGCTGTGGTATGGTAGGGCTGTGGTAGGGTAGGCTGTGGTAGGGCTGTGGTAGGGCTCTGGTAGGGCTGTGGTAGGGCTGTGGTATGGTAGGGCTGTGGCTATGGCTGTGGTAGGGCTGTGGTATGGCTGTGTAGGGCTGTGGTAGGGCTATGCTAGGGCTGTGGTAGGGCTGTGGTATGGCTGTGGTAGGGCTGTGGTAGGGCTGTGATATGGCTGTGGTAGGGCTGTGGTATGGCTGTGGTAGGGCTGTGGTAGGGCTGTGGTATGGCTGTGGTAGGGCTGTGGTAGGGCTGTGGTATGGCTGTGTGGTAGGGCTGTGGTATGGCTGTGCTAGGGCTGTAGGTAGGGCTGTGGTATGGTAGGGCTGTGGTAGGGCTGTGGTAGGCTGTGGTAGGGCTGTGGTAGGGCTGTGGTAGGGCTGTGGTATGGTAGGGCTGTGGTAGGGTAGGGCTGTGGTAGGGCTGTGGTAGGGCTCTGGTAGGGCTGTGGTAGGGCTGTGGTATGGTAGGGCTGTGGTATGGCTGTGGTAGGGCTGTGGTATGGCTGTGGTAGGCTGTGTATGGCTGTAGTAGGGCTGTGGTAGGGCTGTGGTAGGCTGTGGTAGGGCTGTGGTAGGGCTGTGATATGGCTGTGGTAGGGCTGTGGTATGGCTGTGGTAGGGCTGTGGTAGGGCTGTGGTATGGCTGTGGTAGGGCTGTGGTAGGGCTGTGGTATGGCTGTGGTAGGGCTGTGGTATGGCTGTGCTAGGGCTGTGGTAGGGCTGTGGTATGGTAGGGCTGTGGTAAAGGCTGTGGGTAGGACTGTAGGGCTGCAAGGCTGTGGTAGGACTGTGGTAGGGCTGTGGTAAGCCTGTGGTAGGACTGTGGTAGGACTGTGGTAGGGCTGTGGTAAGGTAGGGTTGTGGTAGGGCTGTGGTAAGGCTGTGGTAGGGCTTTGGGGAGGTAGGGCTGTGGTATGGTAGGGCTGTGGTAGGGCTGTGGTATGGCAGGGCTGTGGTATGGTAGGGCTGTGGTAGGGCTGTGGTAGGGCTGTGGTATGGGTAGGGCTGTGGTAGGGAGTAGGGCTGTGGTAGGGCTGTGGTAGGGCTCTGGAAGGGCTGTGGTAGGGCTGTGGTATGGCTGTGGTAGGGCTGTAGAAGGGCTGTGGTAGGGCTGTGGTAGGTAGGGCCATAGGGCTGTAGCATATTATGGCTGTGCTAGGGCTGTGGTGCAGGGCTGTGGTATGGCTGTAGTAAGGCTGTGGTAGGACTGTAGTAGGGCTGTGGTAGGGCTGTGGGTTGTGGTAAGGCTGTGAGGGCAATGGGAAGGTAGGGCTGTGGTAGGGCTGTGGTAAGGTAGGGCTGTGGTATAGGGCTGTGGTATGGCTGGGCTGGTAGGGCTGTGGTAGGGCTTGGTTGGTAGGGCTGTGGGCCTGGGTAGGGCTGTGGCATGGCTGTGGTAGGGCTGTGGTATGGCTGTGCTAGGGCTGTGGTAGGGCTGTGGTATGGTGTATAGGGCTGTGGTAGGGCTGTGGTGTGGTAGGGCTGTGGTATGGCTGTGGTAGGGCTGTGGTAGGGCTGTGGTATGGCTGTGGTAGGGCTGTGGTAGGGCTGTGGTATGGCTGTGGTAGGGCTGTGGTATGGCTGTGCTAGGGCTGTGGTAGGGCTGTGGTATGGTAGGGCACTGGTAGGCCTGTGGTATGGTAGGGGCTGTGGTAGGGCTGTGGTATGGCTGTGGTATGGCTGTGGTGGGCTGTGGTAGGCTGTGGTCAGGCTGTTTGTTCTCTCTGCTGCTCCCTCTCCTATTCTCATATTCTTATTCTCTCCTCCTCTTCTCCTCACCTCTCCTGGTCATCTCCTCTCCTCTCCTCCTCATCTCCTCAGGGCCCTCCTCCTCATCTCCTCACCTCTTCTTCTCTCCTCCTCATCTCTCCACCTCTTCTCCTCTCCTCCTCATCTCCTCAGGCTGTCCTCCTCTCCTCCTCATCTCCCTCACCTCTTCTCCTCTCCTCCTCATCTCCTTACCTCTCTCCTCCTCATCTCTCCTCACCTCTCCTCATCTCCTCCTCATCTCCTCACCTCTTCTCCTCTCCTCCTCATCTCCTCACCTCTCCTCCTCATCTCCTCACCTCTTCTTCTCTCCTCCCTCATCTCCTTACCTCTCTTCCTCATCTCCTCGCTCTTCTCTTCTCCTCCTCCTCCTCTCCTCCTCATCTCTCCTCCTCTTCTCCTCTCCTCCTCATCTCTTACCTCTCCTCCTCATCTCCCCCTCACCTCTCCTCACCTCCTCCTCATCTCCTGACCTCTTCCTCTCTCATCTCCTCACCTCTCCTCCTCATCTCCTCACCTCTTCCCTCATCCCTCATCTCTTACCTCTCCCTCATCTCCTCACCTCTTCTCTTCATGTGGTCCTCCTCCTCCTCCTCCTCTGGTAGAGCATGGCGCTTGTAACGCCTCACCTCTTCTGGGTCCCTCCTCATCTCCTCACCTCTCCTCCTCATGTATGCACCTCTTCTTCTCTGTAAGTCCTTGACCTCTCTTCCTCATCTCCTCACCTCTTCTCTTATTATTATTATTATCTCCTTACCTCTCCTCCATCTCCTCACCTCTTCTCTCTTCTCCTCCTCCTCCCTCCTCCTCTCCTTTGTTAGCAGTGCCAGGTACACTGAGATAAAAACACTTTGTGTATGTGTGTGTGTGTGAACAATGTTGTGTGTGTGTATGTGTATGCAATATGTGTGTGTGCTGTGTGTGTGTGCAAACAATGTGTGTGTGTGTGCTTATGAGACCACAGGACTTTGGTTTGATTGACTTTGCTTTATTCTCCTTTGGCCCCTGTTGTGGAAGTCACATGGTAGTGGAAGGAGGGAGACAGGAACACAGTCACTACACCATGGTAGTGGAGGGAGGGGGTTGGGGGAGACAGGAACACAGTCACAACACCATGGTAGTGGAGGAGGGAGACAGGAACACAGTCACAACACCATGGTAGTGGAGGAGGGAAACAGGAGACTACAGTCACAACACCATGGTAGTGGAGGGAGGGGAGACAGAACAGTCACAACACCATGGTAGTGGAGGGAGGAGACAGAACACAGTCACAACACCATGGTAGTAGAGGGAGGGGCTGGGGGAGACAGGAACACGGTCACAACACCATGGTAGTGGAGGGAGGGGAGACAGGAACACAGTCACAACACCATGGTAGTGGAGGGAGGGGGAGACAGGAACACAGTCACAACACCATGGTAGTGGAGGGAGGGGGAGACAGGAACACAGTCACAACACCATGGTAGTCGAGGGAGGGGGAGACAGGAACACAGTCACAACACCATGGTAGTCGAGGGAGGGGCTGGGGAGACAGGAACACAGTCACAACACCATGGTAGTGGAGGGAGGGGCTGGGGGAGACAGGAACACAGTCACAACACCATGGTAGTGGAGGGAGGGGGAGACAGGAACACAGTCACAACACCATGGTAGTGGAGGGAGGCTGGAGGAGACAGGAACACAGTCACAACACCATGGTAGTGGAGGGAGGGGGAGACAGGAACACAGTCACAACACCATGGTAGTGGAGGGGAGGGGGAGACAGGAACACAGTCACAACACCATGGTAGTGGAGGGAGGGGGAGACAGGAACACAGTCACAACACCATGGTAGTGGAGGGAGGGGCTGGGGAGACAGGAACACAGTCACAACACCATGGTAGTGGAGGGAGGGGAGACAGGAACACGGTCACAACACCATGGTAGTGGAGGGAGGGGGAGACAGGAACACAGTCACAACACCATGGTAGTGGAGGGAGGGAGGGGAGACAGGAACACAGTCACAACACCATGGTAGTGGAGGGAGGGGGAGACAGGAACACAGTCACAACACCATGGTAGTCGAGGGAGGGGGAGACAGGAACACAGTCACAACACCATGGTAGTCGAGGGAGGGGCTGGGGGAGACAGGAACACAGTCACAACACCATGGTAGTGGAGGGAGGGGCTGGGGGAGACAGGAACACAGTCACAACACCATGGTAGTGGAGGGAGGGGGAGACAGGAACACAGTCACAACACCATGGTAGTGGAGGGAGGGGCTGGGGGAGACAGGAACACAGTCACAACACCCATGGTAGTGGAGGAGGCTGGGGAGACAGGAACACAGTCACAACACCATGGTAGTGGGAGGAGGGGGGAGACAGGAACACAGTCACAACACCATGGTAGTGGAGGAGGGGGAGACAGGAACACAGTCACACCACCATGGTAGTGGAGGGAGGGGGAGACGGGAACACAGTCACAACACCATGGTAGTGGAGGGAGGGGAGACAGGAACACAGTCACAACACCATGGTAGTGGAGGAGGAGACAGGAACACAGTCACAACACCATGGTAGTGGAGGGAGGAGACAGGAACACAGCCTACAACACCATGGTAGTGGAGGAGGGGAGAGAGAACACAGTCACAACACCATGGTAGTGGAGGGAGGAGACAGGAACACAGTCACAACACCATGGTAGTGGAGGGAGGGGGAGACAGAACACAAATACAACAATCTGCTGGTAGGAGGGGGAGACAGGAACACAGTCACAACACCATGGTAGTGGGAGGGAGGGGGAGACAGGAACACAGTCACAACACCATGGTAGTGGAGGGAGGGGGAGACAGGAACACAGTCACAACACCATGGTAGTGGAGGGAGGGGGAGACAGGAACACAGTCACAACACCATGGTAGTGGAGGGAGGGGCTGGGGGAGACAGGAACACAGTCACAACACCATGGTAGTGGAGGGAGGGGGAGACAGGAACACAGTCACAACACCATGGTAGTGGAGGGAGGGGCTGGGGGAGACAGGAACACAGTCACAACACCATGGTAGTGGAGAGGAGGGGGAGACAGGAACACAGTCACAACACCATGGTAGTGGAGGGAGGGGGAGACAGGAACACAGTCACAACACCATGGTAGTGGAGGGAGGGGAGACAGGAACACAGTCACAACACCATGGTAGTGGAGGGAGGGGGAGACAGGAACACAGTCACAACACCATGGTAGTGGAGGGAGGGGCTGGGGGAGACAGGAACACAGTCACAACACCATGGTAGTGGAGGGAGGGGGAGACAGGAACACAGTCACAACACCATGGTAGTGGAGAGAGGGGGAGACAGGAACACAGTCACAACACCATGGTAGTGGAGGGAGGGGCTGGGGAGACAGGAACACAGTCACAACACCATGGTAGTGGAGGGAGGGGGAGACAGGAACACAGTCACAACACCATGGTAGTGGAGGGAGGGGGAGACAGGAACACAGTCACAACACCATGGTAGTGGAGGGAGGGGGAGACAGGAACACAGTCACAACACCATGGTAGTGGAGGAGGGGGAGACAGGAACACAGTCACAACACCATGGTAGTGGAGGGAGGGGGAGACAGGAACACAGTCACAACACCCATGGTAGTGGAGGGAGGGGAGACAGGAACACAGTCACAACACCATGGTAGTGGAGGGAGGGGCTGGGGGAGACAGGAACACAGTCACAACACCATGGTAGTGGAGGGAGGGGGAGACAGGAAACACAGTCACAACACCATGGTAGTGGAGGGAGGGGGAGACAGAACACAGTCACAACACCATGGTAGTGGAGGGAGGGGGAGATAGGAACACAGTCACAACACCATGGTAGTGGAGGAGGGCTGGGGGAGACAGGAACACAAATACAATTAATTCATGGTAGTGGAGGGAGGGGAGACAGGAACACAGTCACAACACCATGGTAGTGGAGGGAGGGGGAGACAGGAACACAGTCACATCACCATGGTAGTGGAGGGAGGGGGACAGGAACACAGTCACAACACCATGGTAGTGGAGGAGAGACAGGAACACAGTCACAACACCATGGGTGGAGGGGCTGGGGGAGACAGAACACAGTCACATCACCATGGTAGTGGAGGGGAGGGGGGAGACGGGAACACAGTCACAACACCATGGTAGTGGAGGGAGGGGGAGACAGAACACAGTCACTCACCTGGTAGTGGAGGAAGGGGCTAGGGAGACAGGAATTCAGTCACAACACCATGGTAGTGGGAGGGAGGGGGAGACAGGAACACAGTCACAACACCATGGTAGTGGAGGGAGGGGCTGGGGGAGACAGAACACAGTCACATCACCATGGTAGTGGAGGGAGGGGAGACAGGGGCTACAGTCACAACACCATGGTGAGGAGTGGAGGGAGGGCTGGGGGAGACAGGAACACAGTCACAACACCATAGTAGTGGAGGAGAGGGAGACAGGAACACAGTCACAACACATGCAGTGGAAAGGAGGGCTGAGGAGACAGGAACACAGTCACAACACCATGGTAGTGGAGGGAGGGGGAGACAGGAACACAGTCACAACACCATGGTAGTGGAGGGAGGAGGAGTCAGAACACAGTCACAACACCATGGTAGTGGAGGGAGGGGGAGACAGAACACAAAATCCCTACAACACCATGGTAGTGGAGGGAGGGAGAGAACAGGAACACAGTCACAACACATGGTAGTGGAGGTAGGGGCTGGGGAGACAGGAACACAGTCACATCACCATGGTAGTGGAGGGAGGGGCTGGGGGAGACAGGAACACAAACAACACCATGGTAGGAGGAGGGGAGACAGGAACACAGCTCACAACACCATGGTAGTGGAGGGAGGGGAGACAGGAACACAGCAACACCACGGCAGGAGGAGGGGGAGACAGGAACACAGTCACAACACCATGGTAGTGGAGGAGGGGGAGACAGAACACAGTCACAACACCATTTGGCAGTGGAGGGAGGGTGAGACAGGAACACAGTCACAACACCATGGTAGTGGAGGGGAGGGGGAGACAGGAACACAGTCACAACACCATGGTAGTGGAGGGAGGGGGAGACAGAACACAGTCACAACAATTCATGGTAGTGGAGGAGGGGCCAGACAGGAAACGATTAGCCATAACACCATGGTAGTGGAGGGAGGGGAGATAGGAACATGTCACAACACCATGGTAGTGGAGGGAGGGGCTGGGGAGACAGGAACA
>NW_027039002.1:12500-43996 GCF_034236695.1 Oncorhynchus nerka
AGCGCCTGTACTCATCTTCTCATCCTCACATAACAGCTTCCTCCCAGCAGAAATAAATGGACACACACACATGCAGACATCAGCAACAATGCAGTCCATCAATCAGTAAACTGTACAATCCATAAGATCAACCTTCCTAGTCCATCAATCAGTAAACTGTACAATCCATCCGTCCAATAACTATAGTCCATCTACCAGTAAACTGTACAATCCATCAATCAATAAAACTGTACAGTCCATCTACCAGTAAACTGTACAGTCCATCAATCAGTAAACTGTACAATCAATCCGTCAATAACCTATAGTCCATCAATCAATAAGCTGTACAGTCCATCAATCCAATAAACTGTACAGTCCATCTACCAGTAAACTGTACAGTCCATCAATCAGTAAACTGTACAATCAATCAAAAATCAATAACCTATAGTCCATCAATCAGTAAACTGTGCAATCCATCTATCAGTAAACTGTACAGTCCATCAATCAATAGCCTATAGTCCGTCTGTCAGTAAGCTGTACGGTCCATCTGTCAGTAAGCTGTACGGTCATCAATCAATAGCCTATAGTCCGTATCCGATGGCTTTGTACAGTCCATCCGTCGGTAAACTGTACCCAATCCATCCGTCAATAGCCTATGGTCATCTATCGGTAACCTGCAGTCCCATCTATCAGTAAACTGTATGTGCAATCCATCGTCAACAACCAGTCATCTATCGGTAACTCTCACAGTCCATCAATCAATAACCTATAGTCCATCTATCAGTAACCTACACAGTCCATCAATCAATAACCTATAGTCCATCTATCAGTAACCTACAGTCCATCAATCAATAACCTATGGTCAACTATCAGTAACCTACACAGTCCATCAATCAATAACCTATAGTCCATCAATCAATAACCTATAGTCCATCTATCAGTAACCTGCACAGTCCATCCAATCAATAACCTATAAGACCAGCTATCAATAACCTACACAGTCCATCAATCAATAATATAGTCCATCTATCAGTAACCTACACCGTCCATCAATCAATAACCTATAGACCAACTATCGGTAACCTGTAAAGTCCATCTATCGTAACCTACACAGTCCATCTATCAATAACCTGTAATGTCAGATATCATTAACTATAGCAAAAGTCCAGACATCATTAACCTGTAAAGTCCATCAATCAATAACCTGTCAAGTCCATCAATCAATAACCTGTAAAGTCCATCAATCAATAACCACCATAAAGTCCAGACATCAGTAACCTGTAATGTCAGACATCAGTAACCTGTAAAGTCAGACATCAGTAACGTCTGAGACCACTAGAGCTTACTCCTCCTGTTTACGTTGCAGTATTGTCTGAGGACCACTGGGGCCCTCTCCCTCCTGTTACGTTGCCGTAACGTCTGAGACCACTGGAAGCCCTGCTCACTCCTGTTCGTTACCGTAACGTCTGAGACCACTAGAGCCCTACTCCTCCTGTTCACGTTTACAGTAGCGTCTGGAGACCACTAGAGCCCTCCCTCCAGTTCACGTTACAGTAACGTCTGGGACCACTGAGCCCTACTCCTCCGGTTACGTTACAGTAACGTCTGAGACCACTAGAGCCCTACTCCTTCTGTTACGTTACAGTAACGTCTGAGACCAGTAGAGCCCTACTCCTCCTGTTACGTTACAGTAACGTCTGAACCACTGGCCTACTCACTCCTGAGACCAGTAACGTCTGAGACCACTAGAGCCCTACTCCTCCTGTTACGTTACAGTTGAGACCAGTAACGTTACAGTAATGTCTGAGACCACTAGGAGCCCTACTCCTCCTGTTACGTTACAGTAACGTCTGAGACCACTAGAGCCCTACTCTCCTGTTACCAGTAATGTCTGAGACCACTAGAGCCCTACTCCTCCTGTTACGTTACAGTAACGTCTGAGACCAGTACTCCTCCTGTTACGTTACAGTAACGTCTGAGACCACTAGAGCCCTACTCCTCCTGTTACGTTACAGTAATGTCTGAGACCACTAGAGCCCTACTCCTCCTGTTACGTTGCAGTAACGTCTGAGACCACTAGAGCCCTACTCCTCCTGTTACGTTACAGTAACGCCTGAGACCACTAGAGCCCTACTCCTCCTGTTACGTTACAGTAACGTCTGAGACCACTAGAGCCCTACTCCTCCTGTTACGTTACAGTAACGTCTGAGACCACTAGAGCCCTACTCCTCCTGTTACGTTACAGTAACGTCTGAGACCACTAGAGCCCTACTCCTCCTGTTACGTTACTGTCTGGACCACTAGAGCCCTACTCCTCCTGTTACGTTACAGTAACGTCTGAGACCACTAGAGCCCTACTCCTCCTGTTACGTTACAGTAACGTCTGAGACCACTAGAGCCCTACTCCTCCTGTTACGTTACAGTAACGCGTCTGAGACCACTAGAGCCCTACTCCTCCTGTTACGTTACCTGAGACCACTGAGGCCCTACTCCTCCTGTTACGTTACAGTGCCTGAGACCACTTGAGCCTACTCCTCCTGTTACGTTACAGTAACGTCTGAGACCACTAGAGCCCTACTCTCCTGTTATGTTACAGTAACATCTGAGACCACTAGAGCCCTACTCCTCTGTTACATTACAGTAACGTCCTGAGACCACTAGAGCCCTACCCTCCTGTTACATTACAGTAACGTCTGAGACCACTAGAGCCCAACTCCTCCTGTTACGTTACAGTAACGTCTGAGACCACTAGGCCCTCTCCTCCTGTTACATTACAGTAACGTCTGAGACCACTAGAGCCCTGCTCCTCCTGTTACGTTACCGTAGTCTGAGTCACTAGAGCCCTACTCCTCCTGTTACGTTACCGTAACGTCTGAGACCACTAGGCCCTACTCCTCCTGTTACGTTACAGTAACGTCTGGGACCAGTGAGCCCTACTCCTCCTGTTACGTTACAGTAGCGTCTGAGGACCACTAGAGCCCTACTCCTCCTGTTACGTTACAGTAACGTCTGAGACCAGTAGAGCCCTGCTCACTCCTGTTACGTTACAGTGCGTCTGAGACCAGTAGGCCCTACTCACTCTGTTACGTTACAGTAATGTCTGAGACCACTAGAGCCCTACTCCTCATGTTACGTTACAGTAACGTCTGAGACCACTAGAGCCCTGCTCCTCCTGTTACATTACAGTAATGTCTGAGACCACTAGAGCCCTACTCCTCCTGTTACGTTACAGTAATGTCTGAGACCACTAGAGAGCCCTACTCCTCTGTTGCGTTGCAGTAACGTCTGAGACCAGTGGAGCCCTGCTCACTCCTGTTACGTTACAGTGCGTCTGAGACCACTAGAGCCCTACTCCTCCTGTTACGTTACAGTAACGTCTGGAGACCACCAGAGCCCTACTCCTCCTGTTGCGATTTACAGTAATGTGCAGGACCACTAGAGCCCTACTCCTCCTGTTACGTTACAGTAACGTCTGAGACCACTAGAGCCTACTCCTCCTGTTACGTTACAGTAACGTCTGAGACCACTAGGCCCTGTCCTCCTGTTACGTTACCGTAACGTCTGAGACCACTAGAGCCCTGCTCCTCCTGTTACGTTACAGTAACGTCTGAGACCAGTAGAGCCCTACTCCTCCTGTTACGTTACAGTAACGTCTGAGACCACTAGAGCCCTACTCCTCTGTTACGTTACAGTAACGTCTGAGACCAGTGAGGCCCTACTCACTCCTGTTACGTTACAGTAACGTCTGAGACCAGTAGACCCTACTCCTCCTGTTACGTTATTGTAACGTCTGAACCACTAGGCCCTACTCCTCCTGTTACGTTACAGTAACGTCTGGGACCACTAGAGCCCTGCTCCTCCTGTTTACGTTGCAGTAACGTCTGAGACAAGTGACCCTACTCCTCCTGTTACGTTATTGTAATGTCTGAGACCACTAGAGCCCTACTCCTCTGTTCGTTACAGTAACGTCTGAGACCACTAGAGCCCTACTCCTTCTGTTACGTTACAGTAACGTCTGGAGACCACTAAAACCACTCTCCTCCCGTTACGTTACAGTAACGTCTGAGACCAGTGGAGCCCTACTCACTCTGTTACGTTACAGTAATGTCTGAGACCACTAGAGCCCTGTCACTCCTGTTACATTGCAGTAACGTCTGAGACCACTAGAGCCCTACTCCTCTGTTGCGTTACAGTAACGTCTGAGACCACTAGAGCCCTGCTCACTCCTGTTTGCGTTACAGTAATGTCTGAGACCACTAGAGCCCTGCTCATCCTGTTACATTACAGTAGCACGTCTGAGGCCACTAGAGCCCTACTCCTCCTGTTACGTTTACAGTAACGTCTGAGACCACTAGGCCCTGCTCCTCCTGTTACGTTACAGTAACGTCTGAGACCACTGGGGCCCTACTCCTCCTGTTACGTTACAGTTGGGTCTGAGACCACTAGAGCCCTACTCATCCTGTTACGTTACAGTAGCGTCTGAGACCACTAGAGCCCTACTCCTCGGTTACGTTACAGTAACGTCTGGGGACCACTAGAGCCCTGCTCCTCCTGTTACGTTACAGTAATGTCTGAGACCACTAGAGCCCTACTCACTCCTGTTACGTTACAGTAACGTCTGAGACACTAGGCCCTACTCCTCCTGTTTACGTTACAGTAACGTCTGAGACCACTGGGCCCTACTCACTCCTGTTACGTTACAGTAACGTCTGAGACCACTAGAGCCCTGCTCCTCCTGTTACGTTACAGTAACGTCTGAGACCACTGGCCCTTCTCACTCACTGTTTACGTTACAGTGCGTCTGGACCACTAGGCCTATCCTCCTGTTACGTTACAGTAACGTCTGAGACCACTAGAGCCCTACTCCTCCTGTTACGTTACAGTAACATCTGGGACCACTAGAGCCCTACTCCACTCTGTTACGTTACAGTAACGTCTGAGACCACTAGAGCCCTACTCCTCCTGTTACGTTACAGTAACGTCTGAGACCACTAGAGCCCTACTCCTCCTGTTACGTTACAGTAACGTCTGAGACCACTAGGCCCTGCTCCTCTGTTGCATTGCAGTAGCGTCCCCAGACCACTAATTTTGCTCCTCCTGTTCTGCGTTACAGTACGTCTGAGACCACTGGGCCCTGCTCTCCTCCTGTTACGTTACAGTAACGTCTACAGGACCACTAGAGCCCTACTCCTCCTGTTACATTACAGTAACGTCTGAGACCACTAGAGCCCTACTCCTCCTGTTACGTTACAGTAACGTCTGAGACCACTAGAGCCCTACTCCTCCTGTTACGTTACAGTAATGTCTGGGACCACTGGGGCCCTACTCCTCCTGTTTACATTACAGTAACGTCTGGACCACTAGGCCCTACTCCTCCTGTTACGTTACAGTAACGTCTGAGACCACTGAGCCCTACTCACTCCTGTTACGTTTACGGTAACGTCTCGAGACCACTAGAGCCTACTCCTCCTGTTACGTTACAGTAACGTCTGGTTTCCGCAGGCCCTACTCCTCCTGTTTGCGTTACAGTAACGTCTGAGACCACTGAGCCCTACTCCTCTGTTACGTTACAGTAACGTCTGAGACCAATGAGCCCCTACTCCTCCTGTTCTGCGTTGCAGTAACGTCTGAGACCAGTAGAGCCCTACTCCTCCTGTTACGTTGCAGTAACGTCTGAGACCAGTAGAGCCCTACTCCTCCTGTTCCGTTATTGTAACGTCTGAGACCACTAGGCCCTACTCCTCCTGTTACGTTGTAGCGTCTGAGACCACTAGAGCCCTACACCTCCTGTTTACGTTACAGTAACGTCTGAGACAAGTAGAGCCCTACTCCTCCTGTTACGTTACAGTAATGTCTGGAGACCACTAGAGCCCTACTCCTCAGTTACGTTACAGTAACGTCTGAGACCAGTGGAGCCCACACTCCTCCTGTTACGTTACCGTAACGTCTGGGACCACTAGAGCCCTACTCCTCCTGTTACGTTACAGTAACGTCTGAGACCAGTGGAGCCCTACTCACTCCTGTTACGTTACAGTAGCACGTCTGGGACCACTAGAGCCCTACTCCCTCCTGTTACGTTACAGTAATGTCTGAGACCACTAGAGCCCTACTCCTCCTGTTTACGTTACAGTAACGTCTGAGACCACTAGAGGCCTACTCCTCCTGTTTACGTTACAGTAACGTCTGAGACCACTGAGGCCTACTCCTCCTGTTACGTTACCGTAACGTCTGGGACCACTAGGCCCTACTCACTCCTGTTTGCGTTTATTACAGTAACGTCTGAGACCAGTAGGCCCTACTCCACTCCTGTTACGTTACAGTAACGTCTGGGATCCACTAGAGCCCTACTCCTCCTGTTACGTTACAGTAACGTCTGAGACAAATAGAGCCCTGCTCCTCCTGTTACGTTACAGTAACGTCTGAGACCAGTAGAGCCCTACCCTCCTGTTACGTTATTATAACGTCTGAGACCACTAGAGCCCTGCTCCTCCTGTTACGTTACAGTAGCGTCTGAGACCACTAGAGCCCCTACTCCTCCTGTTACGTTACAGTAACGTCTGAGACAAGTAGAGCCCTATATCCTCCTGTTCGTTGTTGTAATGTCTGAGACCACTAGGCCCTACTCCTCCTGTTACGTTACAGTAACGTCTGAGACCACTAGAGCCCTACTCCTTCTGTTACGTTACAGTAACGTCTGAGACCACTAAGCCCTGCTCCTCCAGTTACGTTACAGTAGCACGTCTGAGACCAGTGGAGGCCCTGCTCCTCCTGTTACGTTACAGTAACGTCTGGGACCACTAGAGCCCTACTCCTCCTGTTACGTTGAGTAATGTCTGAGACCACTAGAGCCCTACTCACTCCTGTTACGTTACAGTAACGTCTGAGACCACCTAGGCCCTACTCCTCCTGTTACGTTACAGTAACGTCTGGAGACCCACTAGGCCTACTCACTCCTGTTACGTTACAGTAGCGTCTGAGACCACTAAGCCTACTCACTCTGTTACGTTACAGTAACGTCTGGGACCACTGGGGCCCTCCCCTCCTGTTCTGCGTTTACAGTAATGTCTGGACCACTGGAATTTCTCCTCATGTTGCGTTACAGTAACGTCTGCAAAGGACCACTAGGCCCTACTCCTCTGTTACATTACAGTAATGTCTGAGACCACTAGAGCCCTACTCCTCCTGTTACGTTACAGTAACGTCTGAGGACCAGTGGAGCCCTACTCCTCCTGTTGCGTTACAGTAGACCACTAGAGCCCTACTCACTCTGTTCGTTAGTACCACCACTGGGGCCCTGCTCCTCCTGTTACGTTACAGTAGTCTGAGACCACTAATTTCCTCCTCCTGTTACGTTGTGGTAACGTCTGAGACCACTGAGGCCCTGCTCCTCCTGTTACGTTACAGTAACGTCAGTAACGTCTGGACCACTAGAGCCCTACTCCTCCTGTTACGTTACAGTAACGTCGAGACCACTAGAGCCCTGCTCCTCCTGTTACGTTAGAGTAACGTCTGAGACCACTAGAGCCCTACTCCTCCTGTTGCGTTACAGTAACGTCTGGAAACCACTGAGCCCTACTCCTCTGCTACGTTACAGTAATGTCTGAGACCACTGAGCCCTGCTCATCACTGTTACGTTACAGTAACGTCTGAGACCACTAGAGCCCTACTCACTCCTGTTACGTTACAGTAATGTCTGAGACCACTAGAGCCTACTCTATCATTCTACGTTTACAGTAACGTCTGGGGCCTGAGCCCTACTCCTCCTGTTCGTTACAGTAACGTCTCAGAACCACCCCAGGCCCTGCTCACTCCTGTTGCGTTACAGTAACGTCTGAGACCACCAGAGCCCTACTCCTCCTGTTACGTTACAGTAACATCTGAGACCACTAGAGCCCTACTCCTCCTGTTACATTACAGTAACGTCTGAGACCACTAGAGCCCTACTCCTCCTGTTACATTACAGTAACGTCTGAGACCACTAGAGCCCAACTCCTCCTGTTACGTTACAGTAACGTCTGAGACCACTAGAGCCCTACTCCTCCTGTTACGTTACAGTAACGTCTGAGACCACTAGAGCCCTACTCCTCCTGTTACGTTACCGTAACGTCTGAGACCACTAGAGCCCTACTCCTCCTGTTACGTTACCGTAACGTCTGAGACCACTAGAGCCCTACTCCTCCTGTTACGTTACAGTAACGTCTGAGACCAGTAGAGCCCTACTCCTCCTGTTACGTTACAGTAACGTCTGAGACCACTAGAGCCCTACTCCTCCTGTTACGTTACAGTAACGTCTGAGACCAGTAGAGCCCTACTCCTCCTGTTACGTTGCAGTAGCGTCTGAGACCAGTAGAGCCCTGCTCCTCTGTGCGATTGCAGTAATGTCTGAGACCACTAGAGCCCTACTCCTCATGTTACGTTACAGTAGCATCACCCAGGACCACTAGAGCCCTGCTCTCTGTTACATTACAGTAATGTCTGAGACCACTAGAGCCCTACTCCTCCTGTTACGTTACAGTAATATACAGACCCACTAGAGAAGCCCCTCTCCTCCTGTTACGTTACAGTAACGTCTGAGACCAGTGGGCCCTACTCCTCCTGTTACGTTGCAGTAGCACGATCTGAGACCACTAGAGCCCTACTCCTCCTGTTACGTTACAGTAATGTCTGGACCACTAAGGCCTATATCTGTTACGTTACAGTAACGTCTGAGACCACTAGAGGCCTACTCCTCCTGTTCACGTTTACAGTAATCCGAGACCACTAGAGCCCCTGCTCACTCCTGTTCTGGTGCATGCGTCAGACCACTAGAGCCCTACTCCTCCTGTTACGTTACAGTAACGTCTGAGACCAGTGAAGGCCCTACTCCCCTGTTCACGTTGTGCGTCTGAGACCACTAGGCCCTACTCCTCCTGTTCGTTACAGTAACGTCTGAGACCAGTGAGCCTACTCCTCCTGTTACGTTACAGTAACGTCTGAAGACCAGTAGAGCCCTACTCCTCCTGTTACGTTATTGTAGTCTGAGACCACTGACCCTACTCCTCCTGTTACGTTACAATGCTGACCTGAGACCACTAGGCCCTCACTCCTCCTGTTACGTTACAGTAACGTCTGAGACAAGTAGAGGCCCTGCTCCTCCTGTTACGTTATTGTAATGTCTGAACCACTCGAGCCCTACTCCTGTTACGTTACAGTAACGTCTGAGACCACTAGGCCCTACTCCTTCTGTTACGTTACAGTAACGTCTCAGAACCACTAAGCCCTACTCACTCCAGTTACGTTACAGTAACGTCTGAGACCAGTGGAGCCCTACTCCTCCTGTTACGTTACAGTAACGTCTGAGACCACTAGGCCCTACTCCTCCTGTTACGTTACAGTAATGTCACAGGGACCACTAGAGCCCTACTCCTCCTGTTACGTTACAGTAACGTCTGGACCACTAGAGCCCTACTCCTCTGTTACGTTACAGTAACGTCTGGAGACCACTAGAGCCCTACTCCTCCTGTTCGTTACAGTAATGTCTGGGACCACTAGAGCCCTACTCCTCATGTTACGTTACAGTAACGTCTGGGAACCACTAGAGCCCTTCTCCTCTGTTACATTACAGTAATCAATCAGAGACCACTAGAGCCCTACTCCTCCTGTTACGTTACAGTAATGTCTACCAGGACCACTAGAGCCCTACTCCTCCTGTTACGTTTACATTTAATGTCTGGACCACTAGGCCCTCTCCTCCTGTTACGTTACAGTAACGTCTGAAGACCAGTGGAGCCCTACTCACTCCTGTTACGTTACAGTAACGTCTGAGACCACTAGGCCTACTCCTCCTGTTACGTTGCAGTGCGTCACAGGACCACTAGGCCTACTCCTCCTGTTACGTTACAGTAACGTCTGGGAACCACTAGACCCTACTCACTCCTGTTACGTTACAGTAACGTCTGAGACCTAGAGCCCTGCTCCTCCTGTTGCGTTACAGGCATCTGAGACCACTAGAGCCCTACTCACTCCTGTTACGTTACAGTAACATCTGAGACCACTAGGCCTACTCCTACAGGTTAAGTTACAGTAACGTCTGAGACCACTAGAGCCCTACTCCTCCTGTTACGTTACAGTAACGTCTGGGACCACTAGGCCCTACTCCTCCTGTTACGTTACAGTAACGTCTGAGAACCACTAGAGCCCTACTCCTCCTGTTACGTTACAGTAACGTCTGAGACCACACTAGAGCCCTACTCCTCCTGTTACGTTACAGTAACGTCTGAGACCTAGAGGCCCTACTCTCTACAGTTAAGTTACAGTAACGTCTGAGACCACTAGAGCCCTCTCCTCCTGTTACGTTGCAGTAGCGTCTGGGAACCACTAGGCCCCGCTCCTCCTGTTACGTTGCAGTAGCGTCTGAGAACCCTAGAGCCCTACTCCTCCTGTTACGTTACAGTAACATCTGAGGACCACTAGGGCCCTACTCCTCCTGTTACGTTACCGTAGCGTCACAGAACCACTAGAGCCCTACTCCTCCTGTTACGTTACAGTAACGTCTGAGACCACTAGAGCCCTACTACTCCACTCCTGTTACGTTACAGTAGCATCACAGAGACCACTAGGCCTACTCCTCACTGTTGCGTTACAGTAACGCGTCTGAACCACTAGAGCCCTACTCCTCCTGTTACGTTACAGTAACGTCACAGACCACTAGAGCCCTACTCACTCCTGTTACATTGCAGTAACGTCTGAGACCAGTAGGCCCTACTCCTCACTGTTTACGTTACAGTAACGTCTGAGACCACTAGAGCCCTCCTCCTCCTGTTACGTTACAGTAACGTCTGAGACCACTAGAGCCCTACTCCTCCTGTTCTGCGTTACAGTAACGTCTAGACCAGTGGAGCCCTACTCTATCCTGTTGCGTTACATTAACGTAAGAAAGAAGCTTTGCAGTGATGTCTTCTTTCTGTCTGTCATGTAATTGCAGGCGTATGGCCTGGTTTGTCATTTATTCTAGGCATCTTTAATTCCCAAACAGCACCCTATTCATATATTCCTCTACCTTTGACTAGTGTGATGGGGCCTATACAGCTCTGGTCAAAGTAATTACTACATAGGTTAATGGGGTGTAATTTAGGCCGTAGCCTAAAAGTCTGGGTTTTGGTGGACTCAAGGTTACCTTGCCAGGCTGCATGTCAATGGAGGCAATTCAGAATATTTATTGCCATTCAAATTAGAACATATAGAGGCCCTGCCTCCTCTGATTGGTGAAATAATGGTGGTCATTTGTCTAGCTCTCAAAACCTTTCATATCCCATTCATGTCTTATTAGCCCCACATGCATCATCACACTGTCATTAAAATAAAATAAAAAAATCTAATTGATTCTGAGAAGAAGAAAAAAGTAGGGAATAAGGAGCCATTTTAGTGCCTATACTCATTTTTCAGAACTCTGAGTTGACTGGTCTTTTGTGATGTTGACTTTTCTTTTTATTATTGGGCTTCCTGTGCAGACAGACATACGGAGGCCCGAGAAGGACACACATCCTTATCAGACACATCCGTGCTAACAGCAGCTAACGACAGCTAACAGCAGCTAACAGAAGCTAACGGCTAATAGCAGCTAAGGCAGCTAACATCAGCTAACAAAGCTAGGCGCTAACGAAGTAACGAAGCTAACTTGACGGCTAACGAAGCTAACAGAATCTAACGGCAGCTAGCGGCATTAACAGTAGCTAGCGACGGCTAACGGCAGCTTCGCGGCATAATAACAGTAGCTAACGGCTAACGGCTAACGGCATTTAACAGCAGCTAACAGAAGCTAACAGAAGCTAACGACGGCTAACAACGCGGCTAACAGAAGGTAACGGCAGCTAACAACAGCTAACAGCAGCTAACAGAGGTAACGGCAGCTAACAACAGCTAACAGAAGGTAACGGCTAATGGCACTAACAGAAGGTAGCATTTAGGACCTGTAAATGAACAAGTCAATGTGCCATTGAAATCAATGTTATTCAACGTTACAAATACCCAACCGATGCTGTAAAATAACATTCATTGGCTCCATTTTCCTTCGTGCAGCACTCTGAAGTCGGAAACAATCCAGACTGTAAACACTAGACAGGTCCTGGAACTGTACATATCAGACTGTAAACCCTAGACAGGTCCTTTAACTATTAAATATCAGACTGTAAACCCCTAGACAGGTCCTGTAACTATTAAATATCAGACTGTAAACCCCTAGACAGGTCCTGTAACTATTAAATATCCAGACTGTAAACCCCTAGACAGGTCCTGTAACTATTAAATATCCAGCCATAGAAATGGAGAGTACCACCGGATAATGTAATCTTAGTTATTTATAATCTAAAGGCCAAACTGGTTCTAGATCAGTACTCCTACTATGAGGTTTCTTGACTACGGGCCAATGAGTCCAGGTACAGTAGTGTCAGTACAGTAGTGTCAGTATAGTAGTGTCAGTACAGTAGTGTCAGTACAGGCTGGTGTCAGTACAGTAGTGTCCAGTACAGTAGTGTCCAGTATAGTAGTGTCCAGGTATGGTAGTGTCCAGTACAGTGGTGTCCAGTATAGTAGTGTCTGGTATAGTAGTGTCAGTACAGTAGTGTCCCGTTCAGTAGTGTCCAGTATAGTAGTGTCAGTACAGTAGTGTCAGTACAGTAGTGTCAGTACAGTAGTGTCCAGTATAGTAGTGTCAGTATAGTAGTGTCAGTATAGTAGTGTCCAGTACAGTAGTGTCAGTTCAGTAGTGTCCAGTATAGTAGTGTCAGTATAGTAGTGTCCAGTTCAGTAGTGTCAGTATAGTAGTGTCGGTACAGTGGTGTCAGTACGGTAGTGTCAGTACAGTAGTGTCCAGTTCAGTAGTGTCAGTATAGTAGTGTCAGTACAGTAGTGTCCAGTTCAGTAGTGTCCAGTATAGTAGTGTCCCGGTACAGTAGTGTCAGTACAGTAGTGTCAGTATAGTAGTGTCCAGTATAGTAGTGTCAGTACAGTAGTGTCCAGTTCAGTAGTGTCCAGTACAGTAGTGTCCAGTACAGTAGTGTCCAGTATAGTAGTGTCCAGTATAGTAGTGTCCAGTACAGTAGTGTCAGTATAGTAGTGTCAGTACAGTAGTGTCAGTATAGTAGTGTCCAGTACAGTGGTGTCCAGTACAGTGGTGTCAGTATAGTGTCCCGTATAGTAGTGTCAGTATAGTAGTGTCCAGTACAGTGGTGTCAGTACAGGAGTGTCAGTATGATGGTGTCAGTATAGTAGTGTGTCAGTATAGTAGTGTCAGTACAGTAGTGTCAGTATGGTGGTGTCCAGTATAGTAGTGTCCCGTACAGTAGTGTCCAGTATAGTGGTGTCCAGTATAGTGGTGTCAGTATAGTAGTGTCCAGTACAGTAGTGTCAGTATAATGGTGTCCAGTATAGTAGTGTCAGTATAGTAGTGTCCAGTACAGTAGTGTCCAGTACAGTGGTGTCCAGTATAGTAGTGTCCAGTATAGTAGTGTCCAGTACAGTAGTGTCCAGTATAGTAGTGTCCAGTATAGTAGTGTCCAGTACAGTAGTGTCAGTATAGTAGTGTCATATAGTAGTGTCAGTATAGTAGTGTCAGTTCAGTAGTGTCCAGTATAGTAGTGTCAGTATAGTAGTGTCAGTACAGCGGTGTCAATATAGTAGTGTCCAGTATAGTAGTGTCAGTACAGTAGTGTCCAGTACAGTAGTGTCCAGTATAGTAGTGTCCAGTACAGTAGTGTCCAGTATAGTAGTGTCCTGTATAGTGTCAGTATAGTAGTGTCAGTACAGTGAGTGTCCTGTATAGTAGTTTCAGTATAGTAGTGTCAGTACAGTAGTGTCCAGTATAGTAGTGTCAGTACAGTAGTGTCCTGTATAGTGGTTTCCAGTATAGTAGTGTCCAGTACAGTAGTGTCCAGTATAGTAGTGTCCAGTATAGTAGTCTCAGTATAGTAGTGTCCAGTACAGTAGTGTCCAGTACAGTAGTGTCAGTATAGTAGTGTCCAGTACAGTAGTGTCAGTACAGTAGTGTCAGTATAGTAGTGTCAGTATAGTAGTGTCAGTATAGTGGTGTCCAGTACAGTAGTGTCCTGTATAGTAGTGTCCAGTATAGTAGTGTCAGGTACAGTAGTGTCAGTACAGTAGTGTCCAGTATAGTAGTGTCAGTACAGTAGTGTCAGTATAGTAGTGTCCTGTATAGTGTCAGTATAGTAGTGTCAGTACAGTAGTGTCCTGTATAGTAGTGTTCAGTATAGTAGTGTCCAGTACAGTAGTGTCCAGTATAGTAGTGTCCTGTATAGTAGTGTCAGTTCAGTAGTGTCCAGTACAGTAGTGTCCTGTATAGTAGTGACCAGTATAGTATTGTCCAGTATAGTAGTGTCAGTATAGTAGTGTCAGTACAGTAGTGTCCTGTATAGTAGTGTCCATTCTAGTAGTGTCAGTACAGTGGTGTCCAGTACAGTAGTGTCCCGTATAGTAGTGTCCTGTATAGTAGTGTCAGTATAGTAGTGTCAGTATAGTAGTGTCCAGTATAGTAGTGTCAGTACAGTAGTGTCCAGTATAGTAGTGTCCTGTATAGTAGTGTCAGTATAGTAGTGTCCAGTACAGTAGTGTCCTGTATAGTAGTGTCAGTATAGTAGTGTCAGTATAGTAGTGTCCAGTATAGTGTGTCCAGTACAGTAGTGTCAGTACAGTGGTGTCCAGGTATAGTAGTGTCCAGTACAGTAGTGTCAGTACAGTAGTGTCCAGTATAGTAGTGTCAGTATAGTAGTGTCCAGTACAGTGGTGTCAGTATAGTGGTGTCCAGTACAGTGGTGTCAGTACAGTAGTGTCCATATAGTAGTGTCAGTACAGTGGTGTCCAGTATGGTAGTGTCCAGTACGGTGGTGTCTGGTATGGTAGTGTCAGTACAGTGGTGTTCAGTATAGTGGCGTCCAGTACAGTAGTGTCAGTACAGTAGTGTCCTGTATAGTAGCGTCCAGTATAGTAGTGTCCAGTACAGTAGTGTCCTGTATAGTAGTGACCAGTATAGTATTGTCCAGTATAGTAGTGTCAGTACAGTAGTGTCCAGTATAGTAGTGTCCATTATAGTAGGTGTCCCGGAGTATAGTAGTGTCCAGTATAGTAGTGTCCAGTACAGTAGTGTCCCAGTATAGTGGTGTCAGTATAGTAGTGTCCAGTACAGTAGTGTCAGTATAGTAGTGTCCAGTATAGTAGTGTCCAGTACGGTGGTGTCAGTATAGTAGTGTCAGTATAGTAGTGTCAGTATAGTAGTGTCAGTTCAGTAGTGTCAGTATAGTAGTGTCAGTACAGTAGTGTCCAGTACAGTAGTGTCAGTACAGTAGTGTCCAGTTCAGTGGTGTCAGTATAGTAGTGTCCAGTACAGTAGTGTCAGTTCAGTAGTGTCCAGTATAGTAGTGTCAGTACAGTAGTGTCCAGTACAGTAGTGTCCAGTATAGTAGTGTCAGTATAGTAGTGTCCAGTACAGTGAGTGTCCAGTTCAGTATTGGTGTACAGTAGTGTCAGTACAGTAGTGTCCAGTATAGTAGTGTCCAGTATAGTAGTGTCCAGTACAGTAGTGTCCAGTATAGTAGTGTCCAGTACAGTGGTGTCCAGGTATAGTAGTGTCCAGTACAGTGGTGTCCAGTACAGTGGTGTCCAGTATAGTGTCAGTATAGTAGTGTCAGTATAGTGGTGTCCAGTACAGTGGTGTCCAGTACAGGGGTGTCAGTATAGTGGGTGTCAGTATAGTAGTGTCCAGTATAGTAGTGTCAGTACAGTAGTGTCGAGTATAGTGGTGTCAGTATAGTAGTGTCCAGTACAGTGGTGTCCAGTATAGTGGTGTCCAGTATAGTAGTGTCAGTATAGTAGTGTCAGTACAGTAGTGTCCAGTACAGTGGTGTCAAGTATAGTAGTGTCAGTATAGTAGTGTCCAGTACAGTGAGTGTCAGTATAGTGGTGTCAATATAGTAGTGTCAGTACAGTAGTGTCAGTATAGTAGTGTCCAGTATAGTAGTGTCCAGTATAGTAGTGTCCAGTTCAGTAGTGTCCAGTATAGTAGTGTCCAGTATAGTAGTGTCCAGTACAGCAGTGTCCAATATAGTAGTGTATCCCAGTATAGTAGTGTCAGTACAGTAGTGTCAGTACAGTAGTGTCCAGTATAGTAGTGTCAGTACAGTAGTGTCCAGTATAGTAGTGTCCTGTATAGTGTCAGTATAGTAGTGTCAGTACAGTAGTGTCCTGTATAGTAGTTTCCAGTATAGTAGTGTCAGTACAGTAGTGTCCAGTATAGTAGTGTCAGTACAGTAGTGTCCTGTATAGTAGTTTCAGTATAGTAGTGTCAGTACAGTAGTGTCAGTATAGTAGTGTCAGTATAGTAGTCTCCAGTATAGTAGTGTCAGTACAGTAGTGTCAGTACAGTAGTGTCCAGTATAGTAGTGTCAGTACAGTAGTGTCAGTACAGTAGTGTCGATACAGTAGTGTCAGTATAGTAGTGTCAGTATAGTAGTGTCAGTACAGTAGTGTCCTGTATAGTAGTGTCAGTATAGTAGTGTCAGTACAGTAGTGTCCAGTACAGTAGTGTCAGTATAGTAGTGTCAGTACAGTAGTGTCAGTATAGTAATTAATCTGTTGTCCAGTATAGTAGTGTCCAGTACAGTAGTGTGTCCTGTATAGTAGTGTTCAGTATAGTAGTGTCCAGTACAGTAGTGTCAGTATAGTAGTGTCCTGTATAGTAGTGTCCAGTTCAGTAGTGTCAGTACAGTAGTGTCCTGTATAGTAGTGACCAGTATAGTATTGTCCAGTATAGTATTGTCCAGTATAGTAGTGTCAGTATAGTAGTGTCCAGTACAGTAGTGTCCTGTATAGTAGTGTCCAGTATAGTAGTGTCCAGTACAGTAGTGTCCAGATACAGTGAGTGTCCAGTACAGTAGTGTCAGTATAGTAGTGTCCTGTATAGTAGTGTCCAGTATAGTAGTGTCAGTATAGTAGTGTCCAGTATAGTAGTGTCAGTACAGTAGTGTCAGTATAGTAGTGTCCTGTATAGTAGTGTCAGTATAGTAGTGTCAGTACAGTAGTGTCCTGTATAGTAGTTCCAGTATAGTAGTGTCAGTATAGTAGTGTCCAGTATAGTAGTGTCAGTACAGTAGTGTCCAGTACAGTAGTGTCCAGTATAGTAGTGTCCAGTACAGTAGTGTCCAGTACAGTAGTGTCCAGTATAGTAGTGTCCAGTATAGTAGTGTCCAGTACAGTAGTGTCCAGTATAGTGGTGTCAGTACAGTGGTGTCCAGTACAGTAGTGTCAGTATAGTAGTGTCCAGTACAGTGGTGTCCAGTATAGTAGTGTCAGTACAGTGGTGTCTAGTATAGTAGTGTCAGTACAGTAGTGTTCAGTATAGTAGCGTCCAGTACAGTAGTGTCCAGTACAGTAGTGTCCTGTATAGTAGCGTCCAGTATAGTAGTGTCCAGTACAGTAGTGTCCTGTATAGTAGTGACCAGTATAGTATTGTCCAGTATAGTAGTGTCCAGTACAGTAGTGTCAGTATAGTAGTGTCCATTATAGTAGTGTCCAGTATAGTAGTGTCCAGTATAGTAGTGTCCAGTACAGTAGTGTCCAGTATAGTGGTGTCCAGTATAGTAGTGTCAGTACAGTAGTGTCCAGTATAGTAGTGTCAGTATAGTAGTGTCAGTACGGTGGTGTCAGTATAGTAGTGTCCAGTATAGTAGTGTCAGTACAATGGTGTCTAGTATAGTAGTGTCCAGTATAGTAGTGTGCAGTATAGTAGTGTCCAGTATAGTAGTGTCCAGTACAGTAGTGTCCAGTATAGTAGTGTCAGTATAGTAGTGTCAGTACAGGTGTGTCCAGTACAGTAGTGTCCAGTATAGTAGTGTCCAGTACAGTAGTGTCCAGTATAGTAGTGTCCAGTATAGTAGTGTCCAGTATAGTAGTGTCAGTATAGTAGTGTCCTGTATAGTAGTGTCCTGTATAGTAGTGTCCAGTATAGTAGTGTCAGTATAGTAGTGTTCAGTAGAGTGACCTGGTGCCTGAAACGCATTGAATCAGCGTTCTTAATCGCGTGGTGAAAATGAATTCCCCTGAAACGTAACCCAGTCGTCCCTCAGTGACTGCTGCACTAAAACCATGGATCACAGAGGGCTGGATGGATTGGAGACAATTAATTTCAGCGACACTATGCAATTGAAAGCGGTGATTGGAGAACACAGGTGTCTCAGGTTCCTCCCTCCCTCCCTGCCTCCTCCTCCTCTTCTCTGCCTCCTCCAACTTTGCTCTACATCATCCTCTCCCCTCCTCCTCTCTCTTCTCTCTGCTTCCTCCTCTCCTCATCATCCTCTCCTCCCTCTGCCTCCTCTCTCTCCTCCTCTCCCTTCTCTCTCTGCTTCCTCCTCTCTTCTCATCCTCTCCTCCTATCTGCCTCCTCTCTCCTCCTCTCCTTCTCTCTCTGCTTCCTCCTCTCTCTCATCCTCTCCTCCTATCTGCCTCCTCTCTCTCTCCTCCCTCCCTCTCTCTCTCTGCCTCCTCCTCTCTTCTCATCCTCTCTCCTACCTGCCTCCTCCTCTCCCTCTCCCCTCTCCTCCTCCTCTCCTCCTCCTCTCCTCCTCCTCTCCTTTCCTCTGCCTCCTCCTCTCTGACCATCAGTCCTGACAGGTATGGAACACCCACTGGTCTCCCCACCATTAAAAAGGGCTTCCTACCATTAAAGGTCTTCCCACCATTAAAGAGGGCTTCCCACCATTAAAGAGGGCTTCCACCATTAAAGGGGCTTCCCACCATTAAAGAGGGCTTCCCACCATTAAAGAGGGCTTCCCACCAGGGGGATAAGAACTAGGTGTTACTGAGTGAGACAAGGGGGGGCAGGAAGTTCAGATACTGTCAAACGGTATTGTTAAATCTCATGGATCCTATGGAAGGGGGCAAAGAGCAACAGTCTGGTTTCAGTCACTGATAAGGTAGGGACAGCCGTAGATTAGGGGTGGAGTGAGGAATTCGGGCCGAGGTCAGGTCAGAGAAGTGAAGGAAGATTCTAATGAACACACGAAGGTTCAAGCATGAGCCCGGCCATGACTACACCAGTGAGAGGAACCAATAAAGTTCCTGCCTAGCAACAGAAATGTATTGGCTGTCTAGATATGCAAGGAGTTGACTCCTCCTAGCAGGATGTTATAAATATATGTGCTTGTGTAATCATGTCTTTGTCTTTGCAGCTGTTTGACCCAGTGGGTGAGTACACTTGGTTTGAGCTTTTCCTAGTTTTCCGCTTGAGTTTTTAAATCTGTTTGTTCAGAAATTAACTCTAGCAATTCTTTAACTGGTGTTCCCAGAGAAAGTATAATTTTAAAGAACACTTCTTCCTACATGAAAGGATGCCACCTGTCCAACAAGTCAGTTTGTCAAATTCCTGCCCTTCTACAGCTGCCCCGGTCAACTTTAAGTGCTGTTATTCTGATGTGGAAATGTCTAGGAGCAACAACGGCTCAGCTGCAAAGTGGTAGGCCACACAAGCTCACAGAACGGGACTGCTGAGTGCTGGGTGCGTCGTGGGTAAAATTAATCTCTCCTCGGTTGCAACACTCACTACCAAGTTCCAAACTACCTCTGGAAGCAACGTTAGCACAAGAACTGTTAGTCGGGAAATGGTGATTAAATTGGTTTCCACGCCAAGCAGCTGCACACAAGCCTAAGATCACCATTCCCAACGCCAAGTGTATTCTGGAGTGATGAATCATGCTTCACCATCTGGCATTCCGACGAATCTGGGTTTGGAAAATGCAAAGTGAACGCAACCTGCCCGAGAATGCATTGTTCCAGCTGTAAAGTTTGGTGGAGGTGGAATAAGGGTCTGGGGCTGTTTTTCATGGTTTCATGGATTGTGGCAACATTTTGGGGAAGGCCCTTTCTTGTTTCAGCATGACAATGCCCCCATGCACAAAGTGAGGTCCGTACAGAAATGGTTTGTCGAGATCAGTGTGGAAGAACTTGACTGGCCGGCACAGAACCCTGACCTCAGCTCCATCAAACACCCTTGGGATGAATTGGAATGCCGACTGCGAGCCAGGCCTAATCGCCCAACATCAGGTGCCAAACTCAATAATGCTCTTGTGGCTTAATGGAAGCAAGTCCCCTGCAGCAATGTTCCGACATCTAGTGGAAAGCCTTCCCAGAAGAGTGGAGGCTGTTATAGCAGCAAAGGGGGGACCAACTCCATATTAATGCCCATGATTTTGGAATGAGAGGTTTGACGAACAGATGTCCACATACTTATGTCATGTAGTGTGTTTTATTTAAATAAACTCTACATTACATAACCTAAACTGAACAAATAAATAAATAAATTTTAAAAAATCAATTTAAATCAATTTAAATCAATTTAAATAAATATATATTAACACAACATATATTTGTCCCAAAGTGTTTGTTCCATGTTTCAAGAGCTGGAATATAAATCTCAGAAATGTTACATACGCACAAAAAGTTTATTTCTCTCAAATGTTGTGCTCACATTTGTTTACATTCCTGTTAGTGAGCAGTTCTCTTTTGCCTAGATAATCCATCCACCTGACAGGTGTGGCATATCAAGAAGCTGATTAAACATCACAATCATTACACAGGTTGTGAAACGGATGTGAAACGGCTAGCTTAGTTAGGGCGATGCGCGCTAAATAGCGTTTCAAT
Organism: Oncorhynchus nerka; assembly: GCF_034236695.1. Taxonomy (NCBI): domain Eukaryota; kingdom Metazoa; phylum Chordata; class Actinopteri; order Salmoniformes; family Salmonidae; genus Oncorhynchus; species Oncorhynchus nerka. Next base: position 33,159 of record NW_027039002.1, read on the forward strand.
CGGTGGCGTCACTTGCTCTGAGACCTTGAGTAGTGAAAAGTAGTGCACCACTTGTGACCAATAGTACTGTAGTGAAAAGTAGTGCACTACTTGTGACCAGTAGTGTTGTAGTGAAAAGTAGTGCACTACTTGTGACCAGTAGTGTTGTAGTGAAAAGTAGTGCACCACTTGTGACCAATAGTACTGTAGTGAAAAGTAGTGCACTACTTGTGACCAGTAGTGTTGTAGTGAAAAGTAGTCCACCACTTGTGACCAGTAGTGTTGTAGTGAAAAGTAGTGCACTACTTGTGACCAGTAGTACTGTAGTGAAAAATAGTGCACCACTTGTGACCAGTAGTATTGTAGTGAAAAGTAGTGCACTACTTGTGACCAGTAGTACTGTAGTGAAAAATAATTACCACTTGTGACCAGTAGTATTGTAGTGAAAAGTAGTGTACTACTTGTGACCAGTAGTGTTGTAGTGAAAAGTAGTGCACTACTTGTGACCAGTAGTGTTGTAGTGCACCACTTGTGACCAGTAGTGTTGTAGTGAAAAGTAGTGCACTACTTGTGACCAGTAGTGTTGTAGTGAAAAGTAGTGCACTACTTGTGACCAGTAGTGTTGTAGTGAAAAGTAGGTCACTACTTGTGACCAATAGTACTGTATTGAAAGGTAGTGCACTACTTGTGACCAGTAGTGTTGTAGTGAAAAGTAGTGCACTACTTGTGACCAGTAGTGTTGTAGTGAAAAGTAGTGCACTACTTGTGACCAGTAGTGTTGTAGTGAAAAAGTAGTGCACTATATATTGAATTGGGTACCATTTGAAGTGTAACCAATGCCTGTGTTGTAATTAAAGTACAGTTATAGCTCTGCTTTCATCTACACTGTTCAAAGGATGGAGACAAATCGTGACTAGCTACAGTATATAATTAGGCTATAAAATCCATGTTGCTCCCCTACGGCATAGTTAGGCCTACAAGTAGTGCTTAACATGTTATAACTCTGCTCTCTTTTATATCGTAAAAAATGACGGAGACAAAACAATAGAAGCTATAATTGGGATCCATAGATTTTAACGGTGTGTTCCGTGGCGTGGTTTGAGTACGGTAGTGAGTGATATAGCTCTGCTCTGCTATGCCGTGGTAAATAATGAAGTTAAAAATGAGCGTCTGCTAAATGACTTAAATGTAAATGTAAATGTAAAGCATTTACAGTGTTTATGATTACACAGGCCACACATGTAGTCTTCAAGTAAACCCTAACCAGCTTGCAGGTGTTTTGTCTTAACGACATCAAAGTGTATTGATTGAATAGCTTAGAGGTTTACAGGCAAGCCTCATAGCTTTGGACAACAGATTGGAATCACCAAAGCAAACCCCCAAAAAAAAAACCTTCACTATGGTCAGTGAACTTATCATGCTAGCTTTAGTTATTAAAGCGAACCCCAATATCAGACCCCACCAAGACTAGCTATCTCCAATGGCGTCAGCTAACGGGGATCCTAATAAAATAAAACAAATTATACCACAGCATTGTTGAAAGCTCGTTTCTGATAGGCTAGAAAGGCATTCTAGAATGCACATGAATTAAAACCAGATAATGGGACAGTTGGAAAATATATCTGACAGTTGGAAAATATATCTGACAGTTGGTAAATATATCTGACAGTTGGTAAAGATATCTGACAGTTGGTAAATATATCTGACAGTTGGTAAAGATATCTGACAGTTGGAAAATATATCTGACGGTTGGTAAAGATATCTGACAGTTGGTAAAGATATCGACAGTTGAAGTAAAAGATATCTGACAGTTGGTAAATATATCTGACAGTTGGTAAAGATATCTGACAGTTGGAAAATATATTGACAGTTGGTAAAGATATCTGACAGTTGGAAAAGATATCTGACAGTTGGTAAAGATACCTGACAGTTGGAAAACATATCTGACAGTTGGAAAAGATATCTGACAGTTGGAAAAGATATCTGACAGTTGGAAAAGATATCTGACAGTTGGAAAAGATATCTGACAGTTGGTAAAGATACCTGACAGTTGGTAAAGATATCTGACAGTTTAAAGATACCTGACAGTTGGTAAAGATATCTGACAGTTGGTAAAGATATCTGACAGTTGGAAAAGATATCTGACAGTTGGTAAAGATATCTGACAGTTGGAAAAGATATCTGACGGTTGAATAAGATACCTGACAGTTGGTAAAAGATATCTGACGGTTGGAAATATATCTGACAGTTGGTAAAGATATGTGACAGTTGGTAAAGATATCTGACAGTTGGAAAAGATATCGACAGTTGCAAAGATATCTGACAGTTGGTAAAGATATCTGACAGTTCAAAATCAAATCAAATGTATTTATCTTCGTACATCAGCTGATATCTCAAAGTGCTGTACAGAAACCCAGCCTAAAACCCCAAACAGCAAGCAATGCAGGTGTAGAAGCCCGGTGGCTAGAAAAACTCCTAGAAGGCCAAAACCTAGGAAGAAACCTGAGAGGAAACCAGGCTGTGATGAAGTGGCCAGTCCTCTTCTGGCTGTGCCGGTGGGAGATTATAACAGAACATGGCCAAGATGTTCAACAGTTGCATAAATGACCAGCATGGTCGAATAATAATAAGGCAGAACAGTTGAAACTGGAGCTGGAAAATATATCGACAGTTGGTAAAGATATCGACACCATGCAATCATGACAAAATATAAGCCTACAAATGCAGACTGTACTTGCTACAAAGTTACAGAAAGCTAACCCAACAACTGACAATAAACTAACAAACTGAAAATTGATGCACTGTAAACGATGAGTCCAACGAGGACAAAACGTAGCCTAGCTAGCTAGCATTGATTTGTTTTTATGGAGACATATTTTATTTGAGTATCTGATGACCTAACTTGGTGAGTGTTGAACATTTCTATTTTTTGAATTCGGTTGTCATAGTGATAGGTTTTGATAGCAACACACTTTTTAGTTAGCTTCTGCCGAGTGGTTTTGCTATACAACTTTTAGAAATGTTTTACCTTTTATAACTAGGCAAGTCAGTTAAAGAACAAATTCTTATTTACAGCCAAAGCTGGGCCAGTAATGCACCACCCTAACTGGGACTCCCAATCACGTCAGATGTGATAGCCTGGATTCAAACCAGGGACTGTAGTGACGCTCTTGCACTGAGATGCAGTGCCTTAGATCGCTGCGCCACTCGGGAGCATAAGCATCCCATGCAATGTGATCTCGTTCAGTAATGAACAGTCAGTGTTGACGAGCGTGTCCTGACGAGAAGGCACACTTTTCTAGCTATGCCAGGCAAAATCTGGACATTATGTGAGCTCCTCGTTATGGATGATGTCAATAGAAAAGAGCCACTGCTAACAGCTTCTGTTATTCTGGCTGGAGTGACTGTGTTAGCTAGGGATAAGAACGTTGCCACTGGAGCCTGTCAGCGGAACACAAAGAATGAACTACGGATCGCGTCGTCCATACCTACCCCCACCTCATTATTTCATTTTATATATACTAAAATATCAACACATTTTTATTTTACATTCAAACCATTAAATTTAATGGTTTCACATTGCTTTGGCACCGTGTTATAAAGTTGAGATAAACTAACCTTGAAAATGAACTGTACAGTGTCTGCCATTATTTCGAGTAATGAAATAGAACGTCAGCAGTTATCCCTTCCATATCATAAGCCTGGTGCATGCATTTGAAAGTCATTTTTTTCAAACGTATGTGTGTGTGTGTGTGTCTGTGTGTGTGTGTGTGTGTGTGTCTGTGTGTCTGTGTGTGTGTGTGTGTGTGTGTGTGTCTGTGTGTGTGTCTGTGTGTGTGTGTGTGTCTGTGTGTCTGTGTGTGTGTGTGTGTGTGTGTGTGTGTGTGTGTGTGTGTGTGTGTGTCTGCGTGTGTTTGTGTGACAGGACAGGGTAATGTGTGTCTGGGTGGTCTGTCAGCTGATGACTCAGGAGAGATAGAGATTGGGAGATTGGTGTCACTAACTGATTGCACACAGCTGTTTCTTGTATAATTTCTAAAACAACGACAATCAGTAACCCTCATCATAGGGATAACGTGAGATAACATTCAATCTGCATCCCAAAATGGCATCCCCAATGGAGCCCTATTGCCTATATAGTACACTACTTTAGACCAGAGCCCAATGGAGCCCCTTGCCTAAAGTGCACTACTTGTGACCACAGAGCCCAATGGAGCCTATTCCCTATATAGTACACTACTTTAGACCAGAGCCCAATGGAGCCCTATTCCCTATATAGTATTAATATTTTAGACCAGGGGCCTATTTCCTATATAGTACAATTCTTGAAGAGCCCTATTCCCTATAGTACACTACTTTAGACCAGAGCCCTATTCCTATAGTATACATTACTTTAGACGAGGCCCTATTCCCTATATAGTACACTCTTTAGACCAGAGCCCTATTCCCTATATAGTACACTTACTTTAGACCAGAGCCCTATTCCCTATATAGTACACTAACTTTAGACCAGAGTCCCTATTCCCTATATAGTACTACTTTAGACCAGGGCCTATTCTATATATTAACTACTTTAGACCAGTCCCTATTCCCTATAGTGGTACTACTTTAGACCAGGGCCCTATTCCCTATATAGTGGTACTACTTTAGACCAGAGCCCTATTCCTGTATAGTACACTACTTTAGACCAGGGCCCTATTCCCTATATAGTGGTACCACTTTGTGACCAGAGCCTATTCCCTATATAGTACACTATTTTAGACCAGGGTCCTATTCCCTATAGTACCTTTTGAAATTCAGGGCCCTATTCCTATATAGTGGTACTACTTTAGACCAGAGCCTATTCCCTATAGTACACTACTTTAGACCAGGAGCCCTATTCTATATATACACTACTTTTGACCAGAGCCCTATTCTATATAGTACACTACTTTGGAATAGAGCCTATTCCCTATATAGTACACTACTTTAGACCAGGGCCCTATTCCCTGTATAGTACAATGTTTTAGACCAGGGCCCTATTCCCTATATAGTTAGTCACACTTTTAGACCAGGGCCTATTCCCTATATAGTGGTACTACTTTAGACCAGAGCCCTATTCCCTATATAGTACACTACTTTAGACCAGAGCCCTATTACCTATATAGTGCACTACGTTAGACCAGAGCCCTATTCCTATATAGTACACTACTTTAGACTAGAGCCCTATTCCCTATATAGTACACTACTTTAGACCAGGGCCCTATTCCTGTATAGTACACTACTTGTGACCAGGGCCTATTCCTATATAGTGGTACTACTTTAGACCAGGGCTGTTTTCCCTGCCTATAGTGGTACTACTTAGACCAGAGCCCTATTCCCTATATAGTACACTACTTTAGAATGAGCCTATTACCTCTATAGTGTAATTACGTTAGACCAGAGCCTATTCCCTATATAATTTTCTTTAGACCAGGGCCCTATTCTATATAGTGGTACTACTTTAGACCAGAGCCCTATTCCTATATAGTGCACTACTTTAGACCAGAGCCTATTCTATGTAGTGCAATACTTCTAGACCAGAGCCCTATTCCTATATAGTACACTACTTTAGACCAGAGTCTATTCCTATATAGTGGTACTACTTAGACCAGAGCCTATTCCTATACTCACTTTAGACCAGAGCCCCTATTCCCTATATAGTGGCAATACTACTTTTTAGACCAGGGCCCTATTCCCTATATAGTGGTATCATTTTAGACCAGAGCCCTATTCCCTATAGTACACTACTTTTAGGACCAGGAGTCTCTATTCCCTTATATAGTCACTACTCTTATAGACCAGTAAATCTATTCCTATATAGTAATTACTTTAGACCAGAGCCCCATTCTATATAGTGCACTCTTTAGACCAGGGTCTATTCCCTATATAGTACTACTTTGACCAGGACCCTATTCCTATATAGTACTACTTTGACCCAGAGCCCTATTCCTATATAGTACACTACTTTAGATGAGAGCCCTATTCCCATATATAGTACACTACTTTAGACCAGGGCCCTATTCCCTATATAGTACACTCTTAGACCAGGCCCTATTTTCTCATATAGTGTAGGCAATTACTTTAGACCAGAGCCCTATTCCCTATAGTGCACTACTTTAGACGAGAGCCCTATTCCCTATATAGTGGTACTACTTAGACCAGAGCCCTATTCCTATATGGTACTACTTTACACCAGTGGCACATTGGGAATAGGGTGCCATTTGGACACCTCAATATATTTAATAGGTTGTATAAAATCCTCTAGTTACTCATCATGTCTTCCCAACTCACTGACCCTCCTGGTCAGTCTCAGTCTCCTCTGGTGGTTGATGTTCCATTGTGGGTTGGGTTTGAAGGGTATGATCCTGGTCTCTGATTGGGTTTGAAGGTATGATCCTTGGTCTCTGATTGGGTTTGAAGGTATGATCTGGTCTCTGATTGGGTTTGAAGGTGATCCTGGTCTCTGATTGGGTTTGAAGCGTGATCCTGGTCTCTGATTGGGTTTGAAGGTGGATCCTGGTCTCTGATTGAGTTTGAAGGTATGATCCTGGTCTCTGATTGGGATTGAAGGTATGATCCTGGTCTCTGATTGGGTTTTGAAGGTGTGATCCTGGTCTCTTATTAGGTTTGAAGTGTGATTCTGGTCTCTGATTGGGTTGAAGGTATGATCCTGGTCTCTGCTTGGGTTTTGAAGTGGGTATTCAGTCCAGTTATATCATGTGGTGTTTTTAAATTAAATAAACTCTACATAACATAAGATATACTGAGCTAAAATATAAACTCAACATGTAAAGTGTTGGTCCCTTATTTCATGAGCTCAAATAAAAATCTCAAAAAATACACAAAAAGTTTGTCTCTTTATCTCTGTTTTGTGCACAGATGTGTTCCATCTCTGTTAGTGACACTTCTCCTTTGCCAAAATAATCCATCCACCTGACAGATGTGGCATATCAAGAAGCTGATTAAACAGCATGATCATTACACAGGAGCACCTTGCGCTGGGGACAATAAAGGCCACTCTAAATGTGCAGTTTTGTCACAAAAACACAATGCCGCATATTTACTCAGGTTTTGAGGGAGCGTGCAATTGGCAAGCTACCTGAAGGAATGTCCACTTGTGAGCTGTTTACAGAGAACTGAATGTTGAATTCTCCACCATAAGCTACTCTCATTTTAGAGAATTTGGCATGTTGAACTTACAACTTCACAACAGCAGACCAATGTAACCAATGGCAGCCCAGGACCTCTGTATCCGGCACAGATAATAAACAGAGAGTAGCAACAGAGTAAAAGAGGGAGGGCAATGCAAAATAGTCTGGGTAGCAATTTGATTAGCTGTTCAGAGTCTTGTGGCTTAAGGTGGAAGCTGTTTAGAAAGCCTGTTGGACCTAGACTTGTTGCTTGGGCGCTTGCTATGCGGTAGCAGAGAGAATAGCTGATCTGACTAGGTGCATGGAGTCTTTTGACTCATTTTTAGGGCCTTCTCTGACATCACCTGGTATACAGGTCCTGGAAGGCAGGAAGCTTGGTCTCAGTGATCTCTGTAGTGCCATGCAGTCATAGGCAGTCGTAGGCAGAGCAGTTGCCATACCAGGCAGTGATGCAACCTGTCAGGGATTCTCTCGATGGTGCAGCTGTACAACTTTGAGGATCTGAGGACCCATGCCAAATCTTTTCAGTCTTCTGAGGGGGAAATAGGTTTTGTCATGCCCACGTCACGACTGTCTTGGTGAAGAGGGCACCATGTTGGTTGTTGGAGATGTGGACACCAAGGAACTTGAAGCTCTCCAACCTGCCTCACACTACAGCCCCGTGCAAGGAGAATGGGCCGTGCCTAGTCCCTCCTTTTCTAGTAGTCCACAATCATCTCCTTTGTCATGTTGAGGAGAGGTTGTTGTCCTGGCACCACACGGCTAGACGATAACCTCCCTATAGGCTGTCTCTTTGTTGTCGAGTGATCAGGCTACAACTGTTGTGTCATCGACAAACTTAATGGATGTTGTTGAGTCGAGCCTGGTACGTACAGTCATGTGTGAACAGGGAGTACAAGATTGGACTGAGCACGCACCCTGAGGGACCCCGTGTTGAGAATCAGCATAGTCGGATGTGTTGTTACCCACCCGAACTACCTGGGAGGCCGTCAGAAACCTAGGATCAGAGGTGGTGTTTAGTCCCAGGGTCATTCAGCTTAGTGATGAGCTGTGAGGGCACTATGGTGTTGGATGCTGAGCTGTAGTCAATGAATAGCATTTATAGTGCATCACAAAGGTGTTCCTTTTGTCCAGGTGAGAAAGGGCAGTGTGAGACTACAGGGAATCAGCATCATCTGTGGATCTGTTGGGTGGTATGCAAATGGAGTGGGTCTAGGTTTCTGGGATGATGGTGTTGATGAGTCGTGACCAGCCTTTCGTAAAAGCACCTTCACTGCTCAGTTCTGAGTTTTATGGGTCAGTAGGTCATTTGGCCCGGTTACCTTGGTGTTCATGGTAAGCACAGGACTATAATGGTCTGCTTGAAACATGTGCAGTGTACAGACTTGCCAGTTAGTGCATGCTCTGTGAATACACGCCCTGGCACTGTCTGGCCCTGCGGGCTTGTGAATGTTGACCTGTTTAAGGTCTTACCACATCGGCTATTGAGTGCGAGATCACACAGTTGTCCAGAACAGCTGATGCTCTCATGCATGTTTCAGTGTTACTTGACTTGAAGTGGTATAGAAGTAATTTAGCTCATCTGGTAGGCTTGTGTCACTGGGCAGCTCTAGGCTGGGCTACCCTTTGTAGTTTGTGGGCTAGTTTACAACCCTGCCACGTCTGACAAACATCGGGCCGTGGTAGTAGTATAATGTAGTCTTTATTGATGCTTTGCCTGTTTGATGGTTCGTCAGAGGGCTTAGTTGGATTTCTCGCAAGCTTCCGGGTTAGAGTCCAGCTCCTTTAAAGCGGCTGCTTCAGCCTTTAGCTCAGTCACGATGCTGCCTGTTATCCATGGATTCTGGGTTGAGGTAAGGCGCGCAGTCACTGTGGGACCACGTCATCAATGCACTTATTGATGAAGCCAGTGACTGATGCGGTGTACTCCGCACGCATCGGAAGAATCCCAGGAACTTATTCCAGTCTGCAAACAGCCCTGTAGCTTAGCAACCGCTTCATCAGACCACTTTTTTGGCTGACAAGTTACTGGTGCGTCCTGCTTTAGTTTTCTCATAAGGGGAATCAGGAGGATAGAATTGGGTCAGATTTACAGATGGAGACTTTGTACACGTCTGTTAGTGCAGTAAAGGTGGTCTAAGCCCCTCTGTTTGCACATTTAACATGCTGGCAGAAGTGAGGTCAAACAGATTTCAGTTTCCCCGCATTAAAGTCTCTGGCCACTAGGAGCGCCACCTCTGGATGAGCGTTCTCTGTTTGGCCATATACATCTCATTGAGTGCGGTCTTAGTGCCAGCATCGGTCTGTGGTGGTAAATAGACAGCTACGAAGAATATAGATGAAAAATCTCTTGGTAGATAGTGTTGTCAATAGCTTATCATGAGATACTCTACCTCAGGCTTAACAAAACCTAGAGACTTCCAGATATCGTGCACCTGCTGTTGTTTACAAATATACATAGACCATCACCTTGTCGTACCAGAGGCTGCTGTTCTATCCGGCCGATACAGTGTAAAACCCACCAGCTGTATGTTATCTCATGTCGCTCGCTCAGCCACGACTCGGCGAAACATAAGATTTGACAGTTGGTCAAAGCGTTGGTAGGATATACATGGTGGTAGTTCATCCACTGAATGGCCAATAGTGTTGTTGGCCAATAGTACTGATGGTAAAGGCAGATTAGCCACTCGTAGCCTGATCCTTACAAAGCAACCCGAACTCCTTCCGCGATATCTCCTTCTCTTTCATCTGCGAATGACGGGGATGAGGGCCTTGTTGGGTGTCCCTCTCATCTGACTGAAGAACAATTATTTGTCCAGTTTCGAGGTGAGTAGTCACTGTTCTGATGTCTAGAAGCTCTTTTCGGTCATAAGAGACGGTAGCAGCAACATTATGTACAAAATAAGTTCTAAACAATGCGAAAAAACAAACAAGATGGTTGGTTAGGAGCCTGTAGTAAAACGCCAAATGGATCTACCTCCTGGTCCTCTCGTTGGTTAGGAGCCTGTAGTAAAACACCAAATGGATCTACCTCCTGGTCCTCTCGTTGGTTAGGAGCCTGTAGTAAAACACCAAATGGATCTACCTCCTGGTCCTCTCGTTGGTTAGGAGCCTGTAGTAAAACGCCAAATGGATCTACCTCTGGCCTCTCCTGGTTCGAGCCTGTAGTAAAACACCAAATGGATCTACCTCCTGGTCCTCTCGTTGGTTAGGAGCCTGTAGTAAACGCCAAATGGATCTACCTCCTGGTCCTCTCGTTGGTTAGGAGCCTGTAGTAAAACACCAAATGGATCTACCTCCTGGTCCTCTCGTTGGTTAGGAGCCTGTAGTAAAACACCAAATGGATCTACCTCCTGGTCCTCTCGTTGGTTAGGAGCCCATAAAATGGAAGCCATCCCCTCCGGCGGAGGGATACAGAGGTTTCCTCTACTGCTGTAAACAGGGAAAAGAAGAAAAGGAGAATAATAATAATCATTTGTTTTGGTGCATTTCTACAATTCTGTTCTGCATGTCAATGTACAACCTATTCTTCAAAACTCATCAAGAACAACGGACTAATAATTTATCTCTCATTAGCTAGGTTTTCCATCCTATTGGTGCCAGATTTTCATGCCATTACTAAAACTCTGCAGAAAACTATTTCCCACCAGAAATGTGTTTCAATCAAATGGACCTGCTGTGAGTGAT
>NW_027039003.1:0-44022 GCF_034236695.1 Oncorhynchus nerka
CTCGCTCTACCGTTCTACCTGCAGGACGCAGCCTCGCTCTACCGTTTACCTGCAGGCGCAGCCTCGCTCTACCGTTTACCTGCAGGAGGCAGCCTCGGCTCTACCGTTTACCTGCAGGACGCAGCCTCGCTCTACCGTTTACCTGCAGGGGCAGCCTCGCTCTACCGTTTACCTGCAGGGCGCCTCGCTCTACCGTTTACCTGCAGGACGCAGCCTCGCTCTACCGTTTACCTGCAGGAGCGCAGCCTCGCTCTACCGTTTACCTGCAGGACGCAGCCTCGCTCTACCGTTTACCTGCAGGAGGCAGCCTCGCTCTACCGTTTACCTGCGGCAGCCTCGCTCTACCGTTTACCCGCAGGAGGCAGCCTCGCTCTACCGTTTACCCGCAGCCTCGCTCTACCGTTTACCCGCAGGAGAGCAGCCTCGCTCTACCGTTTACCTGCAGGAGGCAGCCTCGCTCTACCGTTTACCTGCAGGAGGCAGCCTCGCTCTACCGTTTACCTGCAGGAGGCAGCCTCGCTCTACCGTTTACCTGCGAGGCCTCGCTCTACCGCTTACCTGCAGCCTCGCTCTACCGTTTACCTGCAGGAGGCAGCCTCGCTCTACCGTTTACCTGCAGCGCTCGCTCTACCGTTTACCTGCAGGACGCAGCCCGCTCTACCGTTTGCAGCCTGCAGGACGCAGCCTCGCTCTACCGTTTACCTGCAGCCTGGACGCAGGAGGCAGTCTCTCGCTTCTACTGTTTACCTGCAGGACGCAGCTCTCGCTCTACCGCTTACCTGCAGGACGCAGCCTCGCCTACCGTTTACCTGCAGGGAGGCAGCCTCCGCTCTACCGTTTACCTGCAGGAGGCAGCCTCGCTCTACCGCCACCTGCAGCAGCCGCTCTACCGTTTACCTGCAGGAGGCAGCCTCGCTCTACCGTTTACCTGCAGGAGGCAGCCTCGCTCTACCGTTTACCTGCAGGAGGCAGCCTCGCTCTACCGTTCACCCTGCAGGAGGCAGCTCGCTACCGCCTCGCTCTACCGTTTACCTGCAGGAGGCAGCCTCGCTCTACCGTCCTGCAGGACCAGTTTACCTGCAGGAGGCAGCTCGCCCTTTACCTGCAGCCTTCTACCGTTTACCTGCAGGACGCAGCCTCGCTCTACCGTTTACCTGCAGCCTCGCTCTACCGTTTACCTGCAGGAGGCAGCCTCGCTCTACCGTTTACCTGCAGGACGCAGCCTCGCTCTACCGTTTACCTGCAGCCCGCTCTACCGCTTACCTGCAGGAGGCAGTCTCGTTCTACCGTTTACCTGCAGGACGCAGCCTCGCTCTACCGTTTACCTGCAGGACGCAGCCTCGCAGGGACACAGCGTCTACCGTTTACCTGCAGCCTCGCTCTACCGTTTACCTGCAGGAGGCAGCCTCGCTCTACCGTTTACCTGCAGGACAGCCTCGCAGGACCCGCAGCCCGCTCTACCGTTTACCTGCAGCCTCGCTCTACCGTTTACCTGCAGGAGGCAGTCCTCGCTCTACCATTTACCTGCAGGAGGCAGCCTCGCTCAGCCCTGCAGGAGGCAGCCTCACTCTACCGCTTACCTGCAGTCCGGACCTGCAGCCTCGCTCTACCGTTTACCTGCAGGAGGCAGCCTCGCTCTACCGTTTACCTGCAGCCTCGCTCTACCGTTTACCTGCAGGACGTGCTACTGCTCTTACCGTTTACCTGCAGGAGGCAGCCTCGCTCTACCGTTTACCTGCAGGAGGCAGCAGCCTCGCTCTACCGTTTACCTGCAGGAGGCCTCGCTCTACCGTTTACCTGCAGGACGCAGCCTCGCTCTACCGTTTACCTGCAGGAGGCAGCCTTACCTGCAGGACGCAGCTCGCTCTACCGTTTACCTGCAGGACGCAGCCTCGCTCTACCGTTTACCTGCAGGACGCAGCCTCGCTCTACCGTTTACCTGCAGGGACGCTCGCTCTACCGTTTACCTGCAGGACGCAGCCTCGCTCTACCGTTTACCTGCAGGAGGCAGCCTCGCTCTACCGTTTACCTGCAGGAGGCAGCCTCGCTCTACCGTTTACCTGCAGGAGGCAGCCTCGCTCTACCGTTTACCTGCAGGAGGCAGCCTCCTCTACCGTTTACCTGCAGCCTCGCTCTACCGTTTACCTGCAGCCCTCGCTCTACCGTTTACCTGCAGCCTCGGGCTCTACCGTTTACCTGCAGCCTCGACCTGTTTACCTGCAGCCTCGCTCTACCGTTTACCCCTGCAGCCTCGCTCTACCGTTTACCTGCAGGAGGCAGCCTCGCTCTACCGTTTACCTGCAGGGCAGGACGCAGCCTCGCTCTACCTTTTTTACCTGCAGCCTCGCTCTACCGTTTACCTGCAGGACGCAGCCTCGCTCTACCGTTTACCTGCAGCCTCGCTCTATCGTTTACCTGCAGGAGGCAGCCTCGCTCTACCGTTTACCTGCAGGACGCAGCCTCGCTCTGCAGGACGCAGCCTTTACCGCTTACCTGCAGCCTCGCTCTACCGTTTACCTGCAGGAGGCAGTCTCGTTCTACCGTTTACCTGCAGGACGCAGCCTACCGGCAGGACTCTGTCGTTTACCTGCAGGACGCAGCCTCGCTCTACCGTTTACCTGCAGCCTCGCTCTACCGTTTACCTGCAGCCTCGGCTTACCGGCTTTACCTGCAGGACGCAGCTCGGCTTACCGTTTACCTGCAGGACGCAGCTGGCCCAGCAGGACTCGCTCTACCGTTTACCTGCAGGAGGCAGCCTCGCTCTACCGTTTACCTGCAGGACACAGCCTCGTTTCTACCGTTTACTCGTTCTACCGTTTACCTGCAGGACGCAGCCGCTCTACCGTTTACCTGCAGGACGCAGCCTCGCTCTACCGTTTACCTGCAGGAGGCAGCCTCACTCTACCGTTTACCTGCAGCCTCGCTCTACCGTTTACCTGCAGGAGGCAGCCTCGCTCTACCGTTTACCTGCAGGAGGCAGCCTCGCTCTACCGTTTACCTGCAGGAGGCAGTCTCGCTCTACCGTTTGCAGGAGGCAGCTCGCAGGACGCAGCCTCGCTCTTACCGTTTACCTGCAGGACGCAGCCTCGCTCTACCGTTTACCTGCAGCCCGCTCTACGCAGGAGGCAGCTCGCTCTACCGTTTACCTGCAGGACGCAGCCCGCTCTACCGTTTACCTGCAGCCTCGTTCGTTTACCTGCAGGAGGCAGTCCCTTCTACTGTTTACCTGCAGGACAGCCTCGTTTCTACTGTTTACCTGCAGGACGCAGCCTCACTCTACCGTTTACCTGCAGGGACGCAGCCTCGCTCCCGTTTACCTGCAGGACGCAGCCTCGCTCTACCGTTTACCTGCAGGAGGCAGCCCGCTGCCGTTTACCTGCAGGAGGCAGCCTCGCTCTACCGTTTACCTGCAGGAGGCAGCCTCACTCTACCGTTTACCTGCAGTCTCGAGGCAGCAGCCTCGCTCTACCGTTTACCTGCAGGAGGCAGCCTCGCTCTACCGTTTACCTGCAGGAGGCAGCCTCGCCTACCTGCAGCCTCTCTACCGTTTACCTGCAGGACGCAGCCTCGCTCTACCGTTTACCTGCAGCCTCGCTCTACCGTTTACTCAGCAGGATTTTAGCCTCGCTCTGGTTTACCTGCAGGACGCAGTCTCGCTCTACCGCCTGCAGCTCGCTCTACCGTTTACCTGCAGGAGGCAGTCTCGTTTCTACCGTTTACCTGCAGGACGCAGCCTCGCTCTACCGTTTACCTGCAGGACGCAGCCTCGCTCTCTACCGTTTACCTGCAGGAGGCAGCCTCGCTCTACCGTTTACCTGCAGCCTCACTCTACAGTTTACCTGCAGCCTCGCTCTACCGTTTACCTGCAGGACCTCGCTCTACAGTTTACCTGCAGGACGCAGCCTCGCTCTACCGTTTACCTGCAGGACGCAGCCTCGCTCTACCGTTTACCTGCAGGACGCAGCCTCGCTCTACCGTTTACCTGCAGGAGGCAGCCTCGCTCTACCGTTTACCTGCAGCCTCGGCTTACCGTTTACCTGCAGCCTCGCTCTACCGTTTACCTGCAGCTCGCTTACCGTTTACCTGCAGCCCGCTCTACCGTTTACCTGCAGCCTCGACGCCTGCAGCCTCGCTCTACCGTTTACCTGCAGCCTCGACTGGCAGCCTGCTCTACTGTTTACTGGGTAGCCTCGTTGTTTACCTGTAGCCTCACAGCCTCCTACCGTTTACCTGCAGCCTCGCTCTACCGTTTACCTGCAGGGAGGCAGCCTCCGGCTCTACCGTTTACCTGCAGGAGGCAGCCTCGCTCTACCGTTTACCTGCAGGAGGCAGCCTCGCTCTACTCTACGTTTACCTGCAGGAGGCAGCCTCGCTCACCGCTTACCTGCAGGAGGCAGCCTCGCTCTACCGTTTACCTGCAGCCTCGCTCACCACCTGCAGGACGCAGCCTGCAGCCTGCAGCCTCGCTACCGTTTACCTGCAGGAGGCAGCCTCGCTCTACCGTTTACCTGCAGGAGGCAGCCTCGCTCTACCGTGCAGCCTCGCTCTACCGTTTACCTGCAGGAGGCAGTCTCGTTCTACCGTTTACCTGCAGGACCTCGCTCTACCGTTTACCTGCAGGACGCAGCCTCGCTCTACCGTTTACCTGCAGGACACAGCCTCGCTCTACCGTTTACCTGCAGCCTCGCTCTACCGTTTACTGCCTCGCCACCGTTTACCTGCAGGACGCAGCTCGCTAACCGTTTACCTGCAGGAGGCAGTCTGCCCGTTACCTGCAGGACGCAGCTCGCTCTACCGCTTACCTGCAGGGACGCAGCTCGCTCTTACCGTTTACCTGCAGGGACGCAGCCTCGCCTCATCCTGCAGGACGCAGCCCTTTACCGTTACCTGCAGGACGCAGCTCGCACCGTTTACCTGCAGGACGCAGCCTCGCTCTACCGTTTACCTGCAGGACGCAGCCTCGCTCTGCCGTTTCCTGCAGGACGCAGCCTCGCTCTACCGTTTACCTGCAGGAGGCAGCCTCGCTCTACCGTTTACCTGCAGGAGGCAGCCTCGCTCTACCGCTTACCTGCAGGAGGCAGCCCGCTTCTGCCGTTTACCTGCAGGAGGCAGCCTCGCTCTACCGTTTACCTGCAGGAGGCAGCCTGCTCCGTTTACCTGCAGCCTCGCTCTACCGTTTACCTGCAGCCTCGCTCTACCGTTTACCTGCAGGAGGCAGCCTCGCTCTACCGTTTACCTGCAGCCTGCTCTACCGTTTACCTGCAGCCTCGCTCTACTGTTTACCTGCAGCCTCGCTCTACCGTTTACCTGCAGCCTCGACCGTTTACCTGCAGCCTCGCTCTACCGTTTACCTGCAGGACCTCGCTCTACACACAGCCCGCTCTACCGTTTTTACCTGCAGGAGGCAGCCCGCTCTACCGTTTACCTGCAGGACGCAGCCCCGCTCTACCGTTTACCTGCAGCCTCGCTCTACCATTTACCTGCAGGAGGCAGTCTCGTTCTACCGTTTACCTGCAGGACGCAGCCTCGCTCTACCGTTTACCTGCAGGACGCAGCCTCGCTCTACCGTTTACCTGCAGGACACAGCCTCGCTCTACCGTTTACCTGCAGCCTCGCTCTACCGTTTACCTGCAGGACGCAGCCTCGGCTCACCGTTTACCTGCAGGACGCAGCCCGCTCTACCGTTTACCTGCAGGCGCAGCCTCGCTACCGTCCTGCAGCCTTCTACCGTTTACCTGCAGCCTCGCTCCCCGTTTACCTGCAGGAGGCAGCCCGCTCTACCGTTTACCTGCAGGAGGCAGCCTCGCTCTACCGTTTACCTGCAGGAGGCAGCCTCGCTCTACCGTTTACCTGCAGGAGGCAGCCTCACTCTACCGTTTACCTGCAGTCTCGCTCTTCACCGCTTACCTGCAGCCTCGCTCTACCGCTTACCCGCAGGAGGCAGCCTCGCTCATCAAGCACTGCAGCCTCGCTCTACCGTTACCTGCAGGACGCAGCCTCGGCCTACCGTTTACCTGCAGCCTCGCTCTACCGTTTACCTGCAGGAAGCAGCCTCGTTTAACAAGCACCTGCAGCTCGCTTACCGTTTACCTGTAGGAGGCAGTCTCGTCTCTACCGTTTACCTGCAGGACGCAGCCTCGCTCTACCGTTTACCTGCAGGACGCAGCCTCGCTCTACCGTTTACCTGCAGCCTCACTCTACAGTTTACCTGCAGCCTCGCTCTACCGTTTACCTGCAGGAGGCAGCCTCGCTCTACCGTTTACCTGCAGGAGGCAGCCTCGCTCTACCGTTTACCTGCAGGACGCAGCCTCGCTCTACCGTTTACCTGCAGGACGCAGCCTCGCTCTACCGTTTACCTGCAGGACGCAGCCTCGCTCTACCGTTTACCTGCAGGAGGCAGCCTCGCTCTACCGTTTACCTGCAGCCTCGCTCTACCGTTTACCTGCAGCCTCGCTCTACCGTTTACCTGCAGCCTCGCTCTACCGTTTACCTGCAGCCTCGCTCTACCGTTTACCTGCAGCCTCGCTCTACCGTTTACCTGCAGCCTCGCTCTACCGTTTACCTGCAGCCTCGCTCTACCGTTTACCTGCAGCCTCGCTCTACCGTTTACCTGCAGGACGCAGCCTCGCTCTACCGTTTACCTGCAGCCTCGCTCTACCGTTTACCTGCAGCCTCGCTCTACCGTTTACCTGCAGGACGCAGCCTCGCTCTACCGTTTACCTGCAGCCTCGCTCTACCGTTTACCTGCAGGAGGCAGCCTCGCTCTACCGTTTACCTGCAGGACGCAGCCTCGCTCTACCGTTTACCTGCAGGACGCAGCCTCGCTCTACCGTTTACCTGCAGCCTCGCTCTACCGTTTACCTGCAGGAGGCAGTCTCGTTCTACCGTTTACCTGCAGGACGCAGCCTCGCTCTACCGTTTACCTGCAGGACGCAGCCTCGCTCTACCGTTTACCTGCAGGACGCAGCCTCGCTCTACCGTTTACCTGCAGCCTCGCTCTACTGTTTACCTGCAGGACGCAGCCTCGCTCTACCGTTTACCTGCAGGACGCAGCCTCGCTCTACCGTTTACCTGCAGGAGGCAGCCTAACTCTACCGTTTACCTGCAGCCTCACTCTACCATTTACCTGCAGCCTCGCTCTACCGTTTACCTGCAGGAGGCAGCATCGCTCTACCGTTTACCTGCAGGAGGCAGCCTCGCTCTACCGTTTACCTGCAGGAGGCAGCCTCGCTCTACCGTTTACCTGCAGGAGGCAGCCTCGCTCTACCGTTTACCTGCAGCCTCGCTCTACCGTTTACCTGCAGGACGCAGCCTCGCTCTACCGTTTACCTGCAGCCTCGCTCTACCGTTTACCTGCAGGAGGCAGCCTCGCTCTACCGTTTACCTGCAGGACGCAGCCTCGCTCTACCGTTTACCTGCAGGACGCAGCCTCGCTCTACCGTTTACCTGCAGGACGCAGCCTCGCTCTACCGTTTACCTGCAGCCTCGCTCTACCGTTTACCTGCAGGAGGCAGTCTCGCTCTACCGTTTACCTGCAGGACGCAGCCTCGCTCTACCGTTTACCTGCAGGAGGCAGCCTCGCTCTACCGTTTACCTGCAGGAGGCAGCCTCGCTCTACCGTTTACCTGCAGTCTCGCTCTACCGTTTACCTGCAGCCTCGCTCTACCGTTTACCTGCAGGAGGCAGCCTCGCTCTACCGTTTACCTGCAGGAGGCAGCCTCGCTCTACCGTTTACCTGCAGCCTCGCTCTACCGTTTACCTGCAGGACGCAGCCTCGCTCTACCGTTTACCTGCAGCCCTCGCTCTACCGTTTACCTGCAGGACGCAGCCTCGCTCTACCGTTTACCTGCAGGACGCAGTCTCGCTCTACCGTTTACCTGCAGCCTCGCTCTACCGTTTACCTGCAGGAGGCAGTCTCGTTCTACCGTTTACCTGCAGGACGCAGCCTCGCTCTACCGTTTACCTGCAGCCTCGCTCTACCGTTTACCTGCAGCCTCGCTCTACAGTTTACCTGCAGCCTCGCTCTACAGTTTACCTGCAGCCTCGCTCTAGTTTACCTGCAGGAGGCAGCCTCGCTCTACAGTTTACCTGCAGGACGCAGCCTCGCTCTACAGTTTACCTGCAGGACGCAGCCTCGCTCTACCGTTTACCTGCAGGACGCAGCCTCGCTCTACCGTTTACCTGCAGGAGGCAGCCTCGCTCTACCGTTTACCTGCAGCCTCGCTCTACCGTTTACCTGCAGCCTCGCTCTACCGTTTACCTGCAGCCTCGCTCTACCGTTTACCTGCAGCCTCGCTCTACCGTTTACCTGCAGCCTCGCTCTACCGTTTACCTGCAGCCTCGCTCTACCGTTTACCTGCAGCCTCGCTCTACCGTTTACCTGCAGCCTCGCTCTACCGTTTACCTGCAGCCTCGCTCTACCGTACCTGCAGCCTCGCTCTACCGTTTACCTGCAGCCTCGCTCTACCGTTTACCTGCAGCCTCGCTCTACCGTTTACCTGCAGCCTCGCTCTACCGTTTACCTGCAGCCTCGCTCTACCGTTTACCTGCAGCCTCGCTCTACCGTTTACCTGCAGCCTCGCTCTACCGTTTACCGGCAGCCTCTCTACCGTTTACCTGCAGTGACGCAGCCTCGCCTACCGGCGCACCTGCAGCCTCGCCTACCGTTTACCTGCAGGAGGCAGCCTCGCCTACCGTTTACCTGCAGGACGAGCCTCGCTCTACCGTTTACCTGCAGGACGCAGCCTCGCTCTACCGTTTACCTGCAGGACGCAGCCTCGCTCTACCGTTTACCTGCAGGACGCAGCCTCGCTCTACCGTTTACCTGCAGGACGCAGCCTCGCTCTACCGTTTACCTGCAGGGCCGCAGCCTCGCTCTACCGTTTACCTGCAGCCTCACTCTACCATTTACCTGCAGCCTCACTCTACCGTTTACCTGCAGGAGGCAGCCTCGCTACCGTTTACCTGCAGGAGGCAGCCTCGCTCTACCGTTTACCTGCAGAGGCGCTCACTCTACCGTTTACCTGCAGGAGGCAGCCTCACTCTACCGTTTACCTGCAGTCTCGCTCTACCGTTTACCTGCAGCCTCGCTCTACCGTTTACCTGCAGGAGGCAGCCTCGCTCTACCGTTTACCTGCAGGAGGCAGCCTCGCTCTACCGTTTACCTGCAGGAGGCAGCCTCGCTCTACCGTTTACCTGCAGCCTCGCTCTACCGTTTACCTGCAGGACGCAGCCTCGCTCTACCGTTTACCTGCAGCCTCGCTCTACCGTTTACCTGCAGGAGGCAGCCTCGCTCTACCGTTTACCTGCAGGACGCAGCCTCGCTCTACCGTTTACCTGCAGCCTCGCTCTACCGTTTACCTGCAGGAGGCAGTCTCGTTCTACCGTTTACCTGCAGGACGCAGCCTCGCTCTACCGTTTACCTGCAGGACACAGCCTCGCTCTACCGTTTACCTGCAGGACGCAGCCTCGCTCTACCGTTTACCTGCAGGAGGCAGCCTCGCTCTACCGTTTACCTGCAGGAGGCAGCCTCGCTCTACCGTTTACCTGCAGGAGGCAGCCTCGCTCTACCGTTTACCTGCAGGAGGCAGCCTCGCTCTACCGTTTACCTGCAGGAGGCAGCCTCGCTCTACCGTTTACCTGCAGGACGCAGCCTCGCTCTACCGTTTACCTGCAGGACGCAGCCTCGCTCTACCGTTTACCTGCAGCCTCGCTCTACCGTTTACTAATAGTGCATATACATTTGCCCTCCTCCTTACACTATAACATTACAGTCTAATCAAATACTTGTTTCAGTAAGCTGGGCGTATGTCACTTCTTCACAGGAGAGGCTTTTAATTCAACTTTGGCAGAAATGCCTTCTGGAAGATGTGCATTTTAATGTGCCTTAATAACAAACTCTTAGGCCATCTGTAAATAACAACCTATCCCTCAATGTAACCAAGACTAAGGAGATGATTGTGGACTACAGGAAAAGGAGCACCGAGCACGTCCCCATTCCCATTGACGAGGCTGTAGTGGAGCAGGTTGAGAGATTCAAGTTCCTGGTGTCCACATCAACAACAAACTAGATTGGTCCAAACACACCAAGACAGTTGTGAAGAGGGCACGACAAAGCCTATTCCCCCTCAGGAAACTAAAAAGATTTGGCATGGGTCCTGAGATCCTCAAAAGGTTCTACAGCTACAACATCGGTTGCATCACCGCCTGGTATGACAACTACTTGGCCTCCGACCGCAAGGCACTACAGAGGGTAGTGCGTATGGCCCAGTACATCACTGGGGCCTTGCTGCCTGCAATCCAGGACCTCTACACCAGGCGGTGTCAGAGGAAGGCACTACAGAGGGTAGTGTGTATGGCCCCAGTACATCACTGGGGCCTTGCTGCCTGCAATCCAGGACCTCTACACCAGGCGGTGTCAGAGGAACACCCTAAACATTGTCAAAGAACCC
This sequence comes from Oncorhynchus nerka, assembly GCF_034236695.1. Taxonomy (NCBI): domain Eukaryota; kingdom Metazoa; phylum Chordata; class Actinopteri; order Salmoniformes; family Salmonidae; genus Oncorhynchus; species Oncorhynchus nerka. The sequence continues at coordinate 10,452 of NW_027039003.1, forward strand.
AGCCATAGACTGTTCTCTCTACTACCGCATGGCAAGCAGTACCGGAGTGCCAAGTCTAGGACAAAACAGCTTCTCAACAGTTTTTACCCCCAAGCCATAAGACTCCTGAACAGGTAACCAATGGTTACTTGCATTGTCCCCCCCCCCCCCAACCCCTCTTTTACACTGATGCTACTCTCTGTTTATCATATATACATAGTCACTATAACCAGATCAACATACTACCTCAATCAGCCTTGCTACTAACAGGTGTCTGTATGTAGCCTTGCTACTAACAGGTGTCTGTATGTAGCCTTGCTACTAACAGGTGTCTGTGTGTAGCCTTGCTACTAACAGGTGTCTGTGTGTAGCCTTGCTACTAACAGGTGTCTGTGTGTAGCCTTGCTACTAACAGGTGTCTGTGTGTAGCCTTGCTACTAACAGGTGTCTGTGTGTAGCCTTGCTACTAACAGGTGTCTGTATGTAGCCTTGCTACTAACAGGTGTCTGTATGTAGCCTTGCTACTAACAGGTGTCTGTATGTAGCCTTGTTACTAACAGGTGTCTGTATGTAGCCTTGTTACTAACAGGTGTCTGTATGTAGCCTTGTTACTAACAGGTGTCTGTATGTAGCCTTGTTACTAACAGGTGTCTGTATAGAGCCTTGCTACTAACAGGTGTCTGTATGTAGCCTTGCTACTAACAGGTGTCTGTATGTAGCCTTGCTACTAACAGGTGTCTGTATGTAGCCTTGCTACTAACAGGTGTCTGTATAGAGCTTTGCTACTAACAGGTGTCTGTATAGAGCCTTGCTACTAACAGGTGTCTGTATAGAGCCTTGCTACTAACAGGTGTCTGTATAGAGCCGTGCTACTAACAGGTGTCTGTATAGAGCCGTGCTACTAACAGGTGTCTGTATAGAGCCTTGCTACTAACAGGTGTCTGTATGTAGCCTTGCTACTCTTTTTTAAAATGTCTTTCTACTGTTGTTTTATTTCTTTACTTACCTACACACACACACAACTTTTTTTGGGCACCATTGATTAGCACCTGTTATATTCAGCATTTCACTGTAAGGTCTACACCTGTTGTATTCAGCATTTCACTGTAAGGTCTACACCTGTTGTATTCGGCGCACGTGACAAATAAACTTTGATTTGAAATACAATTGTTAAATTATGAGCCTCTTTGGTTTACCACAGAAAAAGTGAGAAACCTTCCCACTAAGCAGTGATGTAAAGTACTTAAGTAAAAATTATATCCTTTTTACATTTTCCCTGACACCCAAAAGTACTCTTTACATTTTGAATGCTTAGCAGGACAGAAATGGTCCCCACAGGTTTGGAGTGCTCCCCTGGCTCCCATGCAATTAAAAAATAAATAAAAACACCAACAATTATGCCATTTGGTTTGCGTAAATAGGGAATTATTTACACTTTTAATTTTGATAAAGTACCTTTTTACAATTACATTTACTTTTGATACTTAAGTATATTTAAAACCAAAAATGCTGATACTTTTACTCAAGTAGTATTGTCCTGAATGACTCACTTATGAGTCATTACCTATTAAAAAGGTATCGATACTTTAACTCAAGTATGACCCCACAACATCCCGCTAGCCATCATTGCCTGAGATAATTGATGGGCTGGACATGCCGGAAGATGAGTTTGGATTGGTCGGCCATGTAGCATGCTTCTGTCTATAATATGAGCTGCTCAGTATGTGTTGATTGTCCTAGCCATCATTGTCTGAGATAATTGATGGGCTGGACATGCCGGAAGATGAGTTTGGATTGGTCGGCCATGTAGCCTGCTTCTGTCTATAATATGAGCTGCTCAGTATGTGTTGATTGTCATACTGTGGTGGTGTTGAAATATATAACATTAGCCATAAAGGAATTATACGTTTTTCTACTTTTCTCCCAACGTAGTGCCTGAATGATCGACAGATCAGTTGGATAAAGTTGTGATGGTTCCACTTTGTGAACAGGACGCCCACGCAACAGAACTTATATGGTTCAAGTCGTGTGAACAAGATGTAGCTACAAACAGAACAGAGTTATATGGTTCCAGTCTGTGTGAACAGGATGTAGCTACAAACAGAACAGAGTTATATGGTTCCAGTCTGTGTGAACAGGATGTAGCTACAAACAGAACAGAGTTATATGATTCAGTCTGTGAACAGGATGTAGCTACAAACAGAACAGGATGTAGCTACAAACAGAACAGAGTTATATGGTTCCAGTCTGTGTGAACAGGATGTAGCTACAAACAGAACAGAGTTATATGGTTCCAGTCTGTGTGAACAGGATGTAGCTACAAACAGAACAGAGTTATATGGTTCCAGTCTGTGTGAACAGGATGTAGCTACAAACAGAACAGAGTTATATGGTTCCAGTCTACCGTAAAGTGTTCATCCCATGTATACGGATGAGTAGAGTCTATTGTCTGATATTTTAAAGTTTCCAATTGTCAGAACGTCATTTTCATTGCAACTTAAGGCGTACTGTTCGCTAGCTAAAGCGTTACGTGTATGATCTGTGTAGTGATATTATTAGAATCAGACATCTATTTGCCTTGCCGTTATAGCTAACGTTAGCTAGCTAACATTGAACCTAGTTGGTTACCGTTAGTTACCTACAGATTCATACTACAGATATGACAATATTTGTATTGGTAGAAGTACGAGTTTGGATAATGCCAGGTCATGTTTTAGCTAACTAGCTACATGTCTAAACAAAAGACTCCACTTCGCCAGATGGTTACATGACCCATCAAGTTGGCCAGGTGTGTCTGAAGGTGATTACAGACATTTATTCTATTTCATGGACATGAAACACATGTTCACCTGGCTGAAAATGGCTCCCGGCTGCATTCAAACATCGGAAACATTCTTGGTGAACTAAATTGATTTGAGGGCAATATTAGCATTACACCGAAGTCTGTTTTTAACCAACTCCTCTTTGGGCTCTATGAGAGTTCCACATGACAGACAGTCTTACCTCTAGGATCACTGTACTACCTGTTATTACATTTACATTTACATTTAAGTCATTTAGCAGACGCTCTTATCCAGAGCGACTTACAAATTGGTGCTTTCACCTTATGACATCCAGTGGAACAGCCACTTTACAATAGTGCATCTAGGTCTTTTAAGGGGGGGGGGAGAAGGATTACTTTATCCTATCCTAGGTATTCCTTAAAGAGGTATTAGGTAACACCAGAGACAGACAGACACTTACCTCTATGACCTGTTATTAGGTAACACCAGACAGACACTTACCTCTATGACCTGTTATTAGGTAACACCAGAGACAGACAGACACTTACCTCTATGATCTGTTATTAGGTAACACCAGACAGACACTTACCTCTATGACCTGTTATTAGGTAACACCAGAGACAGACACTTACCTCTATGATCTGTTATTAGGTAACACCAGAGACAGTCTTACCTCTATGATCTGTTATTAGGTAACACCAGAGACAGTCTTACCTCTATGACCTGTTATTAGGTAACACCAGACAGACACTTACCTCTATGGCCTGTTATTAGGTAACACCAGAGGCAGTCTTACCTCTATGATCTGTTATTAGGTAACACCAGACAGACACTTACCTCTATGGCCTGTTATTAGGTAACACCAGACAGACACTTACCTCTATGGCCTGTTATTAGGTAACACCAGAGACAGACACTTACCTCTATGGCCTGTTATTAGGTAACACCAGAGACAGACACTTACCTCTATGATCTGTTATTAGGTAACACCAGACAGACACTTACCTCTATGACCTGTTATTAGGTAACACCAGAGGCAGTCTTACCTCTATGACCTGTTATTAGGTAACACCAGAGGCAGTCTTACCTCTATGGCCTGTTATTAGGTAACACCAGAGACAGACACTTACCTCTATGATCTGTTATTAGGTAACACCAGACAGACACTTACCTCTATGACCTGTTATTAGGTAACACCAGAGGCAGTCTTACCTCTACGACCTGTTATTAGGTAACACCAGAGGCAGTCTTACCTCTATGACCTGTTATTAGGTAACACCAGAGGCAGTCTTACCTCTATGACCTGTTATTAGGTAACACCAGAGGCAGTCTTACCTCTATGACCTGTTATTAGGTAACACCAGAGGCAGTCTTACATCTATGACCTGTTATTAGGTAACACCAGAGGCAGTCTTACCTCTATGACCTGTTATTAGGTAACACCAGAGGCAGTCTTACCTCTATGACCTGTTATTAGGTAACACCAGAGGCAGTCTTACCTCTATGACCTGTTATTAGGTAACACCAGAGGCAGTCTTACCTCTATGACCTGTTATTAGGTAACACCAGAGGCAGTCTTACCTCTATGGCCTGTTATTAGGTAACACCAGAGACAGACAGACACTTACCTCTATGACCTGTTATTAGGTAACACCAGACAGACACCTCTATGGCCTGTTATTAGGTAACACCAGAGACAGTCTTACCTCTATGGCCTGTTATTAGGTAACACCAGAGGCAGTCTTGCCTCTATGGCCTGTTATTAGGTAACACCAGAGACAGACAGACACTTACCTCTATGACCTGTTATTAGGTAACACCAGACAGACACTTACCTCTATGACCTGTTATTAGGTAACACCAGACAGACACTTACCTCTATGGCCTGTTATTAGGTAACACCAGAGGCAGTCTTACCTCTATGGCCTGTTATTAGGTAACACCAGAGACAGACAGACACTTACCTCTATGGCCTGTTATTAGGTAACACCAGAGACAGACAGACACTTACCTCTATGGCCTGTTATTAGGTAACACCAGACAGACACTTACCTCTATGGCCTGTTATTAGGTAACACCAGAAACAGTCTTACCTCTACGAAGATGAAACATGGGATGATGGAGTAACTGCGCTGTGTGTTGTCAGAAGCCATGTTGTCTCAGCAAAGAATGGATCCGTCTGTCAATCTACAGGAGATGAAGGACTGTTAATATCATATTGGGAGTCCATTCTGATTCCATTCCTAAATTCCTGGAGATGGGAACCATGAACTGATTCCAGAAAAATACAAAACAATGTCAAAGGACAGAGGGTGACTGGACAACATACAGTGAAACTACAATACAGGGTTGAACATTTAAAAAACACTGCATAAAGTACATGTGTTATATACAATACAGGGTTGGGGTTAGGGGGGTAAAGAGCAGGGGGAAAGAGCAGGGAAGAGGATAAAAACACTGAGGGGGGTAGGGGGGGTAAAGAGGGGGCAGGGGAGGTAAAGAGGGGGGGCAGGGGAGGTAAAGGGGGGGCAGGGGAGGTAAAAGAGGGGGGCAGGGGAGGTAAAGAGGGGGCAGGGGAGGTAAAGAGCAGGGGGAGTGGGTAAAAGTAGGGGGTAAAGAGCAGGGGTAAAGAGCAGGGGGGTAAGAGCAGGGGGGGTAAAGAGCAGGGGGAAAAGCAGGGGGAAGAGTGGGGGGTAAAGAGTAGGGGGGGGTAAAGAGCAGGGGGAAGAGTGGGTAAAGAGCAGGGAAGGGTAAAAGCAGTGCAGGAAGAGTGGGTAAAGAGCAGGGGGTAAAGAGCAGGGGGGAAGAGGTAAAGAGGGCAGGGAAGGGTAAAGAGCAGGGGAGTAAGAGGGTAAAGAGCAGGGGGGGGAGGATAAAAAGCAGGGGGAGAGGATAAAGAGCAGGGGGAAGAGGGTAAAGAGCAGGGGGAGGATAAGAGCAGGGGGGGAAGAGGATAAAGACAGGGGGAAGAGGATAAGAGCGGGAGGGAGGATAAGAGCAGGGGAAGAGGGTAAAGACAGGGGGAAGAGGGTAAAGACAGGGGGGAGAGGGTAAAGAGCGGGGGAAGAGGGTAAAGAGCAGGGAGAGGATAAAGAGCAGGGGGAAGAGGATAAAGAGCAGGGGGGAAGAGGATAAAGAGCAGGGGGAAGAGGGTAAAGAGCAGGGGGGAGAGGATAAAGAACAGGGGGAGGATAAAGAGCAGGGGGAAGAGGGTAAAGAGCAGGGGAGAGGATAAAGAGCTGGGGGGATAAAGAGCAGGGGGGAGAGGGTAAAGAGCAGGGGGAAGAGGGTAAAGAGCTGGGGGGGAAGAGGGTAAAGACAGGGGGGAGAATAAAGAGCAGGGGAAAGAGGATAAAGAACAGGGGGGAGGATAAAGAGCAGGGGGGGAAGAAATAAAGAGCAGGGGGAGAGGATAAAGAGCAGGGGGGGGGATAAAGAGCAGGGGTAAGAGGGTAAAGAGCAGGGGGGAAGAGGGTAAAGAGCAGGGGGAAAGAGGGTAAAGAGCAGGGGGGTAAAGAGCAGGTAAAGAGCAGGGGGAAGAGGGTAAAGAGCAGGGAAGAGGGTAAAGAGCAGGGGGAAGAGGGTAAAGAGCAGGGGGAAGAGGGTAAAGAGCAGGGGGGGGGTAAAAGAGCAGGGGGGTAAGGGTAAAAAGCAGGGGGATAAGAGGGTAAAGAGCAGGGGGATAAGAGGGTAAAGAGCAGGGGGGATAAGAGGGGTAAAGAGCAGGGGGTAAGAGGGTAAAGAGCAGGGGGTAAGAGGGTAAAGAGCAGGGGGAAGAGGATAAGAAACAGGGGGAAGAGGGTAAAGAGCAGGGGGAAGAGGGTAAAAAGCAGGGGGGAAGAGGGTAAAGAGCAGGGGGAAGAGGGTAAAGAGCAGGGGGGAAGAGGGTAAAGAGCAGGGGGAAGGGGTAAAGAGCAGGGGGAAGAGGGAGAGTCGGTAAAGAGCAGGTACCAGGAGGAATGGTGGCGTCTCAAATGGAACCCTATTCCTATATAGTGCTCCACTTTTTGAACAGGGCACACAGGGAATGGTCAACAGTAGAGCACAATTCTAGCTGACGGACCTATCACCTAGGATGACATTGATGATGGTATGCTCCTGAAGAATTCATTGGTGGTATAATCAGATTACCCAATAGAGGAAGTCAATCACCCTCGTTGATATAATACTGTATGGCTAAATAGCAACAACAAGCAGCTGGGAGGATTTTGTGGAGCTGGGGTTGTGGGAGGATGCTGTGGAGCTGGGATTGTGAGAGGATGCTGTGGAGCTGGGTTTGTGGGAGGATGCTGTGGAGCTGGGGTTGTGGGAGGATGCTGTGGAGCTGGGGTTGTGGGAGGATGCTGTGGCGCTGGGGTTGTGAGAGGATGCTGTGGCGCTGGGGTTGTGGGGTCATGGTGGGAGGATGCTGTGGAGCTGGGGTTGTGAGAGGATGCTGTGGAGCTGGGGTTGTGGGGTCATGGTGGGAGGATGCTGTGGAGCTGGTGTTGTGGGAGGATGCTGTGGAGCTGGGGTTGTGAGAGGATGCTGTGGAGCTGGGGTTGTGGGGTCATGGTGGGAGGATGCTGTGGAGCTGGTGTTGTGGGAGGATGCTGTGGAGCTGGGGATGTGAGAGGATGCTGTGGAGCTGGGGTTGTGGGGTCATGGTGGGAGGATGCTGTGGAGCTGGTGTTGTGGGAGGATGCTGTGGAGCTGGGGTTGTGGGGTCATGGTGGGAGGATGCTGTGGCGCTGGGGTTGTGGGGTCATGGTGGGAGGATGCTGTGGAGCTGGGGTTGTGAGAGGATGCTGTGGAGCTGGGGTTGTGGGGTCATGGTGGGAGGATGCTGTGGAGCTGGTGTTGTGGGAGGATGCTGTGGAGCTGGGGTTGTGAGAGGATGCTGTGGAGCTGGGTTTGTGGGAGGATGCTGTGGACCCTGGGGTGTGGGAGGATGCTGTGGAGCTGGGGTTGTGGGAGGATGCTGTGGAGCTGGGGTTGTGGGAGGATGCTGTGGAGCTGGGGTGTGGGAGGATGCTGTGGAGCTGGGGTGTGGGAGGATGCTGTGGAGCTGGGGTGTGGGAGGATGCTGTGGAGCTGGGGTGTGGGAGGATGCTGTGGCGCTGGGGTGTGGGAGGATGCTGTGGACCCTGGGGTGTGGGAGGATGCTGTGGAGCCTGGGGTGTGGGAGGATGCTGTGGACGCTGGGGTGTGGGAGGATGCTGTGGACCCTGGGGTGTGGGAGGATGCTGTGGACCCTGGGGTGTGGGAGGATGCTGTGGACCCTGGGGTGTGGGAGGATGCTGTGGACCCTGGGGTGTGGGTGGCATCATGTGCCATCGGGTTGGAGTTCACAGGGAGATCAGAGTGGGATAATGTCACCATGTCATCTTATTCTGACTGATCCTAAATCAGCCCCTTCTACTGCTGAGAGGTTATGAAACACGACCAAACTGATCCTAAATCAGCTATCAAGACACTTGATACATCCGGCCCCAGACCACAACCAAAGGCGACTGGAATGACACACAGACAAGCAAATTGTCTGTATCACCAACCATGCTCGTGATCCTACTAATGACGAACAAATGATGTCCATGAATGAATAGGCTCCTCTCTCCTCGGTAAATAATTGGAAACATAAAACACGAGGACGGCGAGGTAATTACACAACAATCACGGTCTAAATGAGTTCCAGAGAGACAGGTGTTAGTCTGAGTTCACGGATCCTCCTGGTAAAAGACCATTTAAATAATTAAATGACCTCGGAGGACCATGATAGTACTCTGGTCCTCCCTCCATAACGTGTGGCTTCATTCTCAGGACTGACCATTGCAACAAAGTAACGCTTTAGTTAAACACTGGCTATATTTAAATCGGCTGAAATCAAAAATGAACACTCCGGCAATATCGGAACCAATTCCACCTTGCGCTCAGCCACAGCACACGAACCCATCGACGCTGTGAGAAACAAGACAATAGCTGAATAGGCGAATAGCAACAACAATTTGTCTATTTCTCACCGAGTGGCCGGGCTGCCACCGAGTGCATCACGGAGAACTTACCGTGCGATGAACGTATATTCCAATGGACGTGCACATCCATTAAAGGGAATGGAAGAAAATAATGCCCAGACGCGTGCATGCTACTCCATATTGTTAATCAGCGTTTCAGCGCTACAGTGTCTGCTAGTAGCTTTGAGATGGGTGATGAGAACACCATCAAGTACCCCTCGCAACGGCACACAGAACTGGGAGGAGTCAAACTTCTATTCTTTACATTTGGCGGATCGCAACCAACTGAAAGGTGCGTACACCGCCATCTACTGTAGTGGAGAGTGAGGCCAGACAGGGCCTCCATATTCATCTATAGCTCTCATCTTGCCCTATTTCAACCTACTGTTCTAGAGTATGAATTCATTACACTTTGTGACACAAAAGGATGGGAAACGGGAAGAAACACTGCCCTTCCAACTAACCCTACACCCATTAAAACCTCACCAACCAACCCTAACCCTACACCCATTAAAAAACCTCACTACCAACTAACCCTACACCCATTAAAACCTCACTACCAACTAACCCTACACCCATTAAAACCTCACTACCAACTAACCCTACACCCATTAAAACCTCACTACCAACTAACCCTACACCCATTAAAACCTCACTACCAACTAACCCTACACCCATTAAAACCTCACTACCAACTAACCCTACAACTAACCCTACCATTAAAACCTCACTACCAACTAACCCTACACCCATTAAAAACCTCACCATTATACCAACTAACCCCTACACCCATTAAAACCTCACTACCAACTAACCCTACACCCATTAAAACCTCACTACCAACTAACCCTACACCCATTAAAAACCTCACTACCAACTAACCCTACACCCATTAAAACCTCACTACCAACTAACCCTACACCCATTAAAACCTCACTACCAACTAACCCTACACCCATCACTACCAACTAACCCTACACCCATTAAAATCTCACTACCAACTAACCCTACACCCATTAAAACCTCTCACTACCAACTAACCCTACACCCATTAAAACCTCACTACCAACTAACCCTACACCCATTAAAACCTCACTACCAACTAACCCTACACCCATTAAAACCTCACTACCAACTAACCCTACACCCATTAAAACCTCACTACCAACTAACCCTACACCCATTAAAACCTCACTACCAACTAACCCTACACCCATTAAAAACCTCACTACCAACTAACCCCTACACCCATTAAAACCTCACTACCAACTAACCCTACACCCATTAAAACCTCACTACATACACCCATTTCACTACCAACTAACCCTACACCCATTAAAACCTCACCATTATACCAACTAACCCTACACCCATTAAAACCTCTCCAACACTACCAACTAACCCTACACCCATTAAAACCTCACTACCAACTAACCCTACACCCATTAAAACCTCACTACCAACTAACCCTACACCCATTAAAACCTCACTACCAACTAACCCTACACCCTTATTAAAACCTCACTACCAACTAACCCTACACCCATTAAAACCTCACTACCAACCCTACCCATTAAAACCTCACTACCAACTAACCCTACACCCATTAAAACCTCACTACCAACTAAACCTACACCCATTAAAACCTCACTACCAACTAACCCTACACCCATTAAACCCTACACTTAAAACCTACCAACTAACCCTACACCCATTAAAACCTCACCATTATAACTAACTAACCCTACACCCATTAAAACCTCACTACCAACTAACCCTACACCCATTAAAACCTCACCATTATACCAACTAACCCTGCACCCATTAAAAACCCTACACCCATTAAGACCAACTATACCAATAACTACACCCATTAAAACCTCACCATTATACCAACTAACCCTGCACCCATTAAAACCTCACTAACAACTAACCCTACACCCATTAAAACCTCACTACCAACTAACCCATTAAAACACCATTATACCATTAAAAAACCTCACCATTATACCAACTAACCCATTAAAACCGCACCCATTATACCAACAACCCTACACCCATTATACCATTATACCAACTAACCCTACACCCATTAAAACCTCACCATTATACCAACTAACCCTACACCCATTAAAACCTCACCATTATACCAACTAACCCTACACCCATTAAAACCTCACCATTATACCAACTAACCCTACACCCATTTAAACCTCATTAAAACTAACCTTAAGACACTACCAACTAACCCTACACCCATTAAAACCAACTAACCATACCATTATACCATTCTACTAACCCTACACCCATTAAAACCTCACCATTATACCAACTAACCCTACACCCATTAAAACCTCACCATTATACCAACTAACCCTAAGCACCCATTAAAACCTCACTACCAACTAACCCTACACCCATTAAAACCTCACTACCAACTAACCCTATGCCATTAAAACCTCACCATTATACTAACCCTACACCATTAAAACCTCCCCATTATACCCAACTAACCTACACCCATTAAAACCTCACCATTATACCAACTAACCCTACACCCATTAAGACCTCACCATTATACCAACTAACCCATTAAAACCTCACCATTATACCAACTAACCCTACACCCATTAAGACCTCACCATTATACCAACTAACCCTACACCCATTAAAACCTCACCATAACCCTATCACTACCAACTAACCCTACACCCATTAAAACCTCACCAACTAACCCTATACTCAACTAACCCTACACCCATTAAGACTACCAACTAACCCTACACCCATTAAAACCTCACTACCAACTAACCCTACACCCATTAAAACCTCACTACCAACTAACCCTACACCATTAAAACCTCACTACCAACTAACCCTACACCCATTAAAACCTCACTACCAACTAACCCACCCATTAAAACTCACTGCAACTAACCCTACACCCATTAAAACCTCTACCAACTAACCCTACACCCATTAAAACCTCACTACCAACTAAACCTACACCCAGTAAAACCTCACCACCAACTAACCCTACACCCATTAAAACCTCACTACCAACTAACCCTACACCCATTAAAACCGCACCATTATACCAACTAACCTACACCCATTAAACCTCACCATTATACCAACTAACCTACTTATTAAAACCTCACTACCAACTAACCCTACACCCATTAAAACCTCACCATTATACCAACTAACCCCTGCACCCATTAAAACCTCACTACCAACTAACCCTACACCCATTAAAACCTCACCATTATACCAACTAACCCTACACCCATTAAAACCTCACCATTATACCAACTAACCCTACACCCATTAAAACCTCACCATTATACCAACTAACCCTACACCCATTAAGACCTCACCATTATACCAACTAACCCTACACCCATTAAAACCTCACCATTATACCAACTAACCCTACACCCATTAAGACCTCACCATTATACCAACTAACCCTACACCCATTAAAACCTCCCCACTATACCAACTAACCCTACACCCATTAAAACCTCACCATTCTACCAACTAACCCTACACCCATTAATACCTCACCATTATACCAACTAACCCTACACCCATTAAAACCTCACCATTATACCAACTAACCCTACACCCATTAAAACCTCACCATTCTACCAACTAACCCTACACCCATTAAAACCTCACCATTCTACCAACTAACCCTACACCCATTAAAACCTCACCATTATACCAACTAACCTATACCCAATAAAGACCTCACCATTATACCAACTAACCTACATTTAAAACCTCCCACTATACCCAGCTAACCCTACACCAATCCACGACCTCCTTCATTCTACCAACTAACCTACACCCATTAATACCTCACCATTATACCAACTAACCCCACCCATTAAAACCTCACCATTATACCAACTAACCTACACCCATTAAAACCTCACCATTCTGCAACTAACCCTACACCCATTAAAACCTCACCATTCTACCAACTAACCTACACCCATTAAAAACCTCACCCATTATACCAATAACCCTATACCCATTAAAACCTCACCATTATACCAACTAACCCTACACCCATTAAAACCTCCCCATTATGCCAACTAACCCTACACCCATTAAACCTCACCATTATACCAACTAACCCTACACCCATTAAACCTCACCATTATACCAACTAACCCATTAAAACCTCACCGTATACCAACTAACCCTACCCATTAAAACCTCACCATTATACCAACTAACACCCATTAAAACCCCTCCCCATTAAAACCTCACCATTATACCAACTAACCCTACACCCATTAACACCTCCCACTATACCAACTAAAACCCATTAAAACCTCACCATTCTACCAACTAACCCCTACACCCATTAACACCTCCCCACTATACTCAACTAACCCATTAAAACCTCACCATTATACCAACTAACCCCCGGCCCTACACCTCCCCTTAAAACCTCACCATTATACCAACTAACACCTACTACCCATTAAACCTCACCATTATACCAACTAACCCTACACCCATTAAAAACCTCACCATTATACCAACTAACCCTACACCCATTAAAACCTCACTATTATACCAACTCCCCACTACTCTACACCCATTAAAACCTCACCATTCTACCAACTAACCCTACACCTCATTAAAACCCCACCATTATACCATTCTACCAACTAACCCTATACCCATTAAAACCTCACCATTATACCCAAAACTAACCCTAACCCTACCATTAAAACCTCCCCCATTATACCAACTAACCCTACACCCATTAAAACCTCACCCATTCTACCAACTAACCCTACACCCATTAAAACCTCACCATTCTACCAACTAACCCTACACCCATTAAAACCTCACCATTATACCAACTAACCCTACACCCATTAAAACCTCACCATTCTACCAACTAACCCTACACCCATTAAAACCTCACCATTATACCAACTAACCCTACACCCCATTAAAACCTCCCCACTATACCAACTAACATTAAAACTGTTATGCAGGTGAGTGAGGACCCAACAGCGATTCAACAGAAACAGTCTTTTAATGTCCAAACAGGAAAACATAAATCCTCAATCGTTACAGGAGATGTCCAAACAGGGAAAACATAAATCCTCTATCTTTGCAGGAGAGTCCTCCTTCTAGTAGTAGAGGAGAATTGCAGGAGCTAGCGGCAACAGACTGCAGGTCCCTCAGGGTAGGCGCGGGCCGTAGAGGACAGAGACACCTGCTCACGCAGCATCTAATAAAGAGACAGATACGACAGGACGGGACAAGGGCAAAGCAACAAGAATCCGACAAGGACAGAAGCAGAAACAGAGAGAGAAATAGAGACTTAATCAGAGGGCAAAAGAGGGACAGGTGTGAGAGAGTAAACGAGGTCGTTAGGAGAATGAGGAACAGCTGGGAGCAGGAACGGAACGATAGAGAGAGAGAGTAACCTAAAACGACCAGGGGGAAACGAAGAGAAGAGAAAGCACAGGGACAAGACATAACATGACAGTACCCCCCATTCTCACCGAGCGCCTCCTGGCGCACTCGAGGAGAAACCTGGCGGCAACGGAGGAAATCATCGATCAGCGAAACGGTCCAGCACGTCCAGATGGAACTCCAACTCCTTTCCTCAGGACTGTAACCCTCCCAATCCACTAGGTACTGATGACCACGGCCCCGGACGCATGTCCATAATCTTCCGGACCCTGTAGATAGGTGCGCCCTCGGCAAGGACGGGGGGGGAGACGAACGGGGCGCGAAGAAAAGGCTTGACACAGGAGACATGGAAGACCGGGTGGACGCGACGAAGATGTGCGGTCAAGAATCACACAGCGACAGGAAGGTTAACGACCTGAGAAATACATGAACGGACCAATGAACTCTTAGCTCGCTTATTAAGGGTCTCACAGTCTGCGCCCTATAACGCTGTCATAAGGTGCGCTCAAGGTTGGACAAGTGGAGAGCCATACTCTCTGACAGGGAGGCTGACAATACCTGAAAGGACTCCTAGTCCTAAAGCCATTAGTGGCTCTGCCCGGGGAGCTGTTCGCCCCTATAACGGCAAAGTGCAGACCTGACCCTCTTCCAGGTGCGTTCAAACGTTGGACAAAGACTGAGCGGAAGGGGACTCCCTCCAAAATTGAGGCGTGAATTGCGGACCCCTGTCCGAAAGCGGCGTCTGACGGAAGGCCATGAATTCTGAAAACATTCTCAATGATGATTTGTGCTGTCTCTTTAGCAGAAGGAAGCTTAGCGGGGAATAAAATGAGCCGCCTTAGAGAACCTATCGACAACCGTTAGAATAACAGTCTTCCCCGCTGACGAAGGAAGACCGGTAATAAGTCTAAGGCGATGTGAGACCACGGTCGAGAGGGGAATGGAAAGCGGTCTGAGACGGCCGGCAGGAGGAGAGTTACCGGACTTAGTCTGCGCGCAGTCCGAACAAGCAGCCACGAAACGACGCGTGTCACGCTCCTGAGTGGGCCACCAGAAACGCTGGCGAATAGAAGCAAGCGTACCCCGAACGCTTGGGATGGCCGCTATCTTGGCAGAGTGAGCCCACTGAAGAACGGCCAGACGGTGAGGGAACGGAAACGAAAAGAAGGTTCTAGGACAAGCGCGCGGCGGCGGTGTGAGTGAGTGCTTGCTTTACCTGCCTCTCAATTCCCCAGACAGTCAACCCGACAACACGCCCCCTCAGGGAGAATCCCCTCGGGGTCGGTGGAGGCTACTGAAGAACTGAAGAGACGGGACAAAGCATCAGGCTTGGTGTTCTTTGAGCCCGGACGATAAGAAATAACGAACTCGAAACGAGGCGAAAAACAGCGCCCAACCTGAAAGCGCGCATTAAGTCGTTTGGCAGAACGGATGTACTCAAGGTTCTTATGGTCTGTCCAAACGACAAAAAGGAACGGTCGCCCCCTCAACCACTGTCGCCATTCGCCTAGGGCTAGCGGATGGCGAGCAGTTCACGGTTACCCACATCATAGTTACGTTCCGATGGCGACAGGCGATGAGAAAAATAAGCGCAAGGATGGACCTTATCGTCAGAATGGGAGCTGGGACAGAATGGCTCCCACGCCCACCTCTGAAGCGTCAACCTCGACAATGAACTGTCTAGTGACGTCAGGTGTAACAAGGATAGGAGCGGATGTAAAACGGCTTCTTGAGGAGATCAAAAGCTCCCTGGGCGGAACGGACCACTTAAAGCACGTCTTGACAAATAAGGGCTGTGAGAGGAGCAACACCTGACCGAAATTACGAATAAAAGCGCCGATAGAAATTTGCGAAACCGAGAAAAGCGCTGCAGCTCGACACGTGACTTAGGGACGGGCCAATCACTGACAGCTTGGACCTTAGCGGAATCCATCTGAATGCCTTCAGCGGAAATAACAGAACCGAGAAATGTGGCCGGAAGAGACATGAAAAGCGCACTTCTCAGCCTTCACATAAAGACAATTCTCTAAAAGGCGCTGGAGAACCGTCGAGCGTGCTGAACATGAATCTGGAGTGACGGTGAAAAAAATCAGGATATCGTCAAGGTAAACGAAAACAAAGATGTTCAGCATGTCTCTCAGTACATCATTCACTAATGCCTGAAAGACAGCTGGAGCGTTAGCGAGACCGAGCGGCAGAACCCGGTATTCAAAGTGCCCCTAGCGGGTGTTAAAAAAAGCGCGTTTTCCACTCGTCCCCCTCCCTGATGCGCAGAGATGGTAGGCGTTACGAAGGTCAACTTAGTGAAAAACCTGGCTCCCTGCAGGATCTCGAAGGCTGAAGACATAGGGAAGCGGATAACGATTCTTAACCGTTATGTCATTCAGCCCTCGATAATCACGCAGGGTGCAGGAGTCCCGTCCTTTTTCTTAACAAAAAAAAACCCGCTCCGGCGGGAGAGGAGAAGGGACTACGGTACCGAGCGTCGAGCTACAGACAAATAATCTTCGAGAGCCTTACGTTCGGGAGCCGACAGAGTATAGTCTACCCCGGGGAAGTGGTACCCGGAAGGAGATCTATACTACAATCATACGACCGGTGAGGAGGAAGGGAGGTGGCCCTGGACACTGAACCGTGCCTCATGATATTCCTCCGGCACCCCTGTCAAATCACAGGCTCCTCCTGTGAAGAGGGGGCAGAAGAAACAGGAGGGATAGCAGACATTAAACATTTCACATGACAAGAGACGTTCCAGGAGGATAGAATTACTTGACCAATTAATAGAAGGATTATGACACACTAGCCAGGGATGGCCCAAAACAACAGGTGTAAAGGTGAGCGAAAAATCAAAAAGAAATGGTTTCGCTATGATTACCAGAGACAGTGAGGGTTAAAGGTAGCGTTTCACGCTGAATACTGGGGAGAGGACTACCATCCAGGGCGAACATGGCCGTGGGCTCCCTAACTGTCTGAGAGGAATGTCATGTTCCCGAGCCCAGGCTTCGTCCATAAAACAGCCCTCCGCCCCAGAGTCTATCAAGGCACTGCAGGAAGCTGCCGAACCGGTCAGCGTAGATGGACCGACAAGGTAGTACAGGATCTTGAAGGAGAGACCTGAGTAGTAGCGCTCACCAGTAGCCCTCCGCTTACTGATGAGCTCTGGCTTTACTGGACATGAAATGACAAAATGACCAGCGGAACCGCAATAGAGACAGAGGCGGTTGGTGATTCTCCGTTCCCTCTCCTTAGTCGAGATGCGAATACCCCCCAGCTGCATGGGCTCAGCACCTGAGCCACTGGAGGAAGATGGTAGTGATGCGGAGAGGGGGAAACGGATAGCGAGCTCTCTTCCACGAGCTCGGTGACGAAGATCTACCCGTCGTTCTATACGAATAGCGAGTTCAATCAAAGAATCACGCTGGAAGGAACCTCCCGGGAGAGAATCTCATCCTTTACCTCCGCGTGGAGACCCTCCAGAAAACGGCGAGCAACGCCCGGCTCGTTCAGTCACTGGAGGCAGCAAGAGTGCGAAACTCTATAGAGTAGTCCGTTATGGATCGATTCCCTTGACATAGGGAAGACAGGGCCCTGGGCTTCTTTCCCAAAAACTGAACGATCAAAAACCCGTATCATCTCCTCCTTAAAGTTCTGATACTGGTTAGTACACTCAGCCCTTGCCTCCCAGATTGCCGTGCCCCACTCACGAGCCCGTCCAGTAAGGAGAGATATGACGTAGGCGTCTGAGCTGTACCCTGGGTACGTGTTGGGCTGGAGAGAGAACACAATATCACACTGGGTGAGGAACGAGGCGGCATTCAGTGGGCTCCCCAGAGTAACACGGTGGGTTATTAATTCTGGGCTCCGGAGACTCGGAAGCCCTGGAAGTAGCCGGTGGATCGAGGCGGAGATTGTGAATATGTTTCCGAGAGGTCGGAGACTTGGGCGGCCAGGGTCTCAACGGCATGTCGAGCAGCAGACAATTCCTGCTCGTGTCTGCCTAGCATCGCTCCCTGGATCTCGACGGCTGAGTAGAGAGGATCCGAAGTCGCTGGGTCCATTCTTGGTCGGATTCTTCTGTTATGCAGGTGAGTGAGGACCCAACAGCGATTCAACAGAAACAGTCTTTTAATGTCCAAACAGGAAAACATAAATCCTCAATCGTTACAGGAGATGTCCAAACAGGGAAAACATAAATCCTCTATCTTTGCAGGAGAGTCCTCCTTCTAGTAGTAGAGGAGAATTGCAGGGCTAGCGGCAACAGACTGCAGGTCCCTCAGGGTAGGCGCGGGCCGTAGAGGACAGAGACACCTGCTCACACGCAGCATCTAATAAAGAGACAGATACGACAGGACGGGACAAGGGCAAAGCAAACAAGAATCCGACAAGGACAGAAGCAGAAACAGAGAGAAATAGAGACTTAATCAGAGGGCAAAAGAGGGACAGGTGTGAGAGAGTAAACGAGGTCGTTAGGAGAATGAGGAACAGCTGGGAGCAGGAACGGAACGATAGAGAGAGAGAGTAACCTAAAACGACCAGCAGGGGGAAACGAAGAGAAGAGAAAGCACAGGGACAAGACATAACATGACAAAAACTCCCCACTATACAACTAACCCTACACCCATTAAGACCCCCACTATACCAACTAACCCTACACCCATTAAAACTTCACCATTCTACCAACTAACCTTACACCCAATAAAACCTCCCCACTATACCAACTAACCAATTAAAACCTCACCATTATACCAACTAACCCTACACCCATTAAAACCTCCCCACTATACCAACTAACCCTACACCCATTAAAACCTCCCCACTATACCAACTAACCCATTAAAACTCCCCACTATACAACTAACCCTACACCCATTAAGACCCCCCACTATACCAACTAACCCTACACCCATTAAAACCTCACCATTCTACCAACTAACCCTACAACCATTAAAACCTCCCCACTATACCAACTAACCCATTAAAACCTCACCATTATACCAACTAACCCTACACCCATTAAAACCTCCCCACTATACCAACTAACCCTACACCCGTTAAGACGTCCCACTCTACCAACTAACCCTACACCCATTAAAACCTCCTCACTATACCAACGAACCCTACACCCGTTAAGACCTCCACTCTACCAACTAACCCTACACCCATTAAAACCTCACTACCAACTAACCCTACACCCATTAAAACCTCCCCCACTATACCAACTAACCCTGCACCCATTAACACCTCCCCACTATACCAACTAACCCTACACCCATTAAAACCTCACTACCAACTAACCCTACCCCATTAAAACCTCCCCACTATACCAACTAACCCTACACCCATTAAAACCTAACCACTGCTCCAACTAACCCTGCACCCATTAAAAACCTCACTACCAACTAACCCTACATCCATTAAGACCTCCCCACAATACAACTAACCCTACACCCATTAAAACCTCCCCACTATACCAACTAACCTACACCCATTAAAAACCTCACTACCAACTAACCCTACACCCATTAAAACCTCACTATACCAACTAACCCTACACCCATTAAAACCTAACCACTGCTCCAACTAACCCTTCACCCATTAAAACCTCACTACCAACTAACCCTACACCCATTAAGACCTCCCACTATACAACTAACCCTGCACCCATTAAAACCTCACTACTATACCAACTAACCCTACACCCATTAAGACCTCCCACTATACCAACTAACCCTACACCCATTAAAACCTCACTACCAACTAACCCTACACCCATTAAAACCTCCCACTATACCAACTAACCCTACACCCATTACAACCTCCCCACTATACCAACTAACCCATTAAAACCTCCCCACTATACAAGTAACCCTACACCCATTAAAACCTCCCCACTATACAACTAACCCTACACCCATTAAAACCTCACTACCAACTAACCCTACACCCATTAAGACCTCCCACTATACCAACTAACCCACCACCCATTAAAACCTCACTACCAACTAACCCTACACCCATTAAAACCGCACTACCAACTAACCCTACACCCATTAAAACCTCACTATACCAACTAACCTTACACCCATTAAAACCTCACTACCAACTAACCCTATACCCATTAAAACCTCCCACTATAGCAACTAACCCGACACCCATTAAAACCTCCACACTATACCAACTAACCCTACACCCCATTAAAACCTCACCACTATTCCACTTCTTGGCCCCCATCTGATCCCACACTCGGCCAGCAGCCTGGGAGGTCGGGACACTCGTTCAACACACCTTGTAACTCCTCTGCAGTAAAATCTTGTCCACCCAAGTATGTAAGTAAGTTCTGCAGCTGCCACCACGTCCATTCTCTGGTATTTATGTTCAATTTCTGCGGTAGAGTTGATAAGCATGGCTATGAACGCTAAGAAACCAACCTCACGTTATTCCTATCACTCTCTATTGGCCCACTCAAAGGTAGCCTCTTAGGACCTATCACCCTGGACCCATCTTCCTCTACTACTCTCTTACTGCCTCATAATACAACACCTTCTGTTATACTCTGACCCTGGCAACCTCTCTCTCTCGCACCGGACACTTCTGATCACCAGCAACATTCCCACAATTGACACACTGCTGCAACATGACCATACATTTGGCATCTAAAACACCTTAGTGGGTTCGCACAAAAGTGCTCACGGGATAAATGACATATTCTAACATGATTTTGACAGGTCAAAACTCAAAAGAACATGCAGTGTCTTCTCAGATTCACCACGCCACACCGTGTCTGTTTCACACCAAACGACGGGTGTCACAGACACGGGAATCTTCAATTTTCAGTTGTTCCACCTCAACACTTAACACCACCCCAGTAATCCCTCCTTTCAAAGGCAACCTTGCACCGAGAGCAATGCAAGTCAGAGGTCTTATCCCAAGGCACGTGATGCGAAGTGCCCGCTCCTCTGGGAGAAAGAAACACAGAACATCTTCACAAGACCACTTTGAGCCACCTTCACCAATTTTACAGTACCCAACTTATTTTCTACCCAGCCTGATACCACATATGTGTCTGCTAACAGGCAGGAATCCACTTTTCTCAAAAATCTCACTCATCCTGAGCTAAATTCATCCTTTGCGTGACCTTCAGGGTGAGGCTCGAGTCAGAGGTCTTCACCACACCTGCAACAACAGGTAACTCATCCTCTGTCACGCCCGGATCTGTTTCACCTGTCCTTGTGATTGTCTCCACCCCACCAGGTGTCACACCCTGATCTGTTTCACCTGTCCTTGTGATTGTCTCCACCCCCTCCAGGTGTCCCACCCTGATCTATTTCACCTGTCCTTGTGATTGTCTCCACCCCCACCAGGTGTCACACCTGATCTGTTTCACCTGTCCTTGTGATTGTCTCCACCCCCCTCCAGGTGTCACACCTGATCTGTTTCACCTGTCCTTGTGATTGTCTCCACCCTCCAGGTGTCACACCCTGATCTGTTTCACCTGTCCTTGTGATTGTCTCCACCCCCTCCAGGTGTCACACCCTGATCTGTTTCACCTGTCCTTGTGATTGTCTCCACCCCTCCAGGTGTCGCTTATTTTCCCCAGTGTATTTTTCCCTGTGTTCACTGTCTCTCTGTGCCAGTTCGTCTTGTATATTTCCAAGTAAACCAGTGTTTCTCCTGTTCTCCTGCTTTTGCATTCCCCTTTTCTAGTCCTCCCGGTTTTGACCCTTTTCTTTTTCTGGACTTTGTACCCGCCTGCCTGTCACTCTGTACCTCCTGGACTCTGATCTGGTTTTGACCTTTTGCCTTTCCTCGACCATTCTCTTGCCTAATCCTTTTTGGATTAATAAACATTGTAAGACTCCAACCATCTGCCTCATGTGTCTGCATCTGGGTCTGGCCTTGTGTCATGATAGCCATGGCCAAGACAGACCCAGCAGACTTGGACCAGCTCCTCCACGCTGTCTCCCTGCTGGGAGCCACCATTGGGAGACCTCAGGAGTTGTTACTGGGCCTTTGGGAGGGCTCAGGTCCTTGACGGAACGCCACAACCATGCAAAGGTTATTATGGAGCAAATCAGGGAGTTAGCTTAGAGGCTGCCTGCCACCTCTGGAAAAAAACAATCACCCAGTATTTTTCCCCTCTCTGTGGTAAGTTTGTACAGCCTATTCCAGCTCCCGAGAACCCCGCTTACCACCTCTGGATTGATATTCGGGAATCCTGGTGCCTGCGGGGTTTTATTTCAGTGCTCGCTTATTTTTGAGATACAGCCATCTTTCCTTCCTTCAGACCGATCAAGATAGCGTTTACCATTACGCTAATGCCGGGAAGGGCGTTCTCCGGCCACGGTAGTTCGGGAGCAACAATCTGCCATTTGTGGTCATTTGGAGGAATTTATGGCAGATGTGAGAAAGGTATTTGAGTCTCAGGTATCTGGGAGAAAGGCGGCCAGTAAACTGCTTGACTTACGTCAGAACCCCCGTAGTGTGGCAGACTACAATTTTCACACGTTGGCCGCTGAGAGTGCCTGGAACCGAGTCTCTCTCCGAAACCTTTAACTGAGGTGGTAAAAGATGATCTAGCTGCCCGGGATTGCCAGTGGACCTCGACTCACTTATCATCCTAACCGTCAAAATCAATGGACGCCTAAGGAAACCTAGAAGTAAGAGGTCTGGTCTCGGCACACCTGTGCACCCACTATCGCTCGTTCACCTTCGAGGGAATCTGGATGTTTCCGATGGCAGCTTTTCCAAGAGGATTCAAAGCCACCCAGCACTCTCATGAATCTACGTCAGGTGAGTTGGATACTAATGAGCCTATGCAGTTGGGAAGTGCTAGGTTGTCCGTTGGGGAGCGCTCACGGAGGATGAACAGTAACTGTTGTCTGTACTGTGGAGGGGCAGGACATTTTATAGCTACCTGCCCTATTAGGAAACTCTTGTCTCTAGTGGGTACCAGCACTATGGTGAGTCAGACTGGGAGTTCCCTAATTCCCATCACCCGCACACCCTTTTTGTGCTTGTGATGTGGAGACCAATCAAGTCTCTCCGAGTGCTCATTGAAAGTCACGCAAACAGATCTATATATGATGGGGTCATACTAGTTTTTAAATCAAACACTGTGGATGCTACAGACAGAAGATGGCACATTGGCGGTACCAATTTTTGGGATGTCTCCTGGTCTGACGAACAGTGCTGTAGCCATGGACATTAAAACCAGTAGACAGTGATACCTCTGACGTCATCCACATATTCCTATGGAAAACCCCGATGGCACCGAAGTATTTGAAGCGCCATATTGCTGAATCACTGCGGTATAATTTAAGCAATAAGGCTGGAGGGGATATGGCCAATACACCACAGCTAAGGGCTATTCTTATGCACCTATGACTGTAAGTCGCTTTGGATAAATGGAATATATTATGACTACTTCAATAAAACAATTCATCATTTTCGAGTTGTCTTCCAGCTATTTTCTTAGTTACATGTTTGTTTAACTAGCAAAGGAGTTTTGAAGATGAGGGTGCAGTATTTATTAAGTTTGGGAATGAGGAGTAAATCTAGCATAGTTCAGCTAGCCAGCTAGTTTAGCCAGGGCAAACCGGGGAAACTGAACACAGGCTTAGTGTGCATATGTTTTCAGGAGCGGCAAATGTTTGATAACTTTCAGAGACTAGGGCCTCACGAGTGGCGCAGCGGTTGAAGGCGTCACTACAGATCCAGGTTTGATTTTAGCCGGCCATGACCGGGAGACCCATGAGGCAGCGCACAGTGCCAGCGTCGCCCGGGCGTAGGGGAGGGTTTGGCCAGCAGGGATTTCCTTGTCCCATTGTGCTCTAGAAACTCCTTGTGGCGGGCCGGGCGTCTGCAAGCTGACTGCGGAGCGCCAGCTGGACGGTGCTTCCTCCATTGATGTGGCTTTTGGGTTAAGGCAGCAATGCGGCTTGGCAGGTTCGTGTTTCAGAGGACGCATGGCTCTCGACCTTCGCCTCTCCCAAGTCTGTAAGGGGATGCAGCGATGGGACAAGACTGTAACTACCAATACGGGAGGAAAAGATAAAGATTCAGACACTAAAACAAATACATCAAGTGGATGTACAATCCTGAAATCAGCTGTAACTGTTAATAGTAAAACAAAGCTTACAACGTGTTTGTGTGAACCCTGAATACAGGACATGCATGGTTAATTATCTTCCAGACACGGTAGACTCCTCTTTAACACTCTGACACCAGAAAATCTCTAAGGATCATGGTGAAAGTGGTCGTAACTAGCATAGGATCATGGTAAATGTAGCCATTTTCTTCCTGCCTGAGAGATTTAACCATAGACCACATCTACTGTAGACATCACATGAACATGATCCTTCCACCTGGAAATAAAAAGTGAATGGATAACCATCACAACCACCGATCCCAACTCAGGCTAAACTGGATTACCCCATGAGAAAAGATTGGATTACCCCATGAGAAAAGACTGGATTACCCAATGAGAAAAGATTGGATTACCCCATGAGAAAAGACTGGATTACCCAGTGAGAAAAGATTGGATTACCCCATGAGAAAAGACTGGATTACCCAATGAGAAAAGATTGGATTACCCAATGAGAAAATACTGGATTACCCCATGAGAAAAATTGGATTACCCAATGAGAAAAATTGGATTACCCAATGAGAAAAGATTGGAATACCCAATGAGAAAAGATTGGATTACCCAATGAGAAAAGACTGGATTACCCCATGAGAAAAGATTGGATTACCCAATGAGAAAGATTGGATTACCCAATGAGAAAAGATTGGATTACCCAATGACAAACTATTGAATTACCCAATAGAAAAGATTGAATTACCCAATGAGAAAAGATTGGATTACCCAATGAGAAAAGATTGGATTACCCAATGAGAAAAGATTGGATTACCTAATGAGAAAATATTGGATTACCCAATGAGAAAATATTGGATTACCTAATGAGAAAAGATTGGATTACCCAATGAGAAAAGATTGGATTACCCAATGGGAAAAAATGTGATTACCCAGTGAGAAAAGATTGGATTACCTAATGAGAAAAAGATTGGATTACCCAATGAGAAAAGATTGGATTACCCAATGAGAAAAGATGGATTACCCAATGAGAAAATATTGGATTACCCAATGAGAAAAGATTGGATTACCCAATGAAAAATATTGGATTACCCAATGAGAAAAGATTGGATTACCCAATGAGAAAAGATTGGATTACCTAATGAGAAAATATTGGATTACCCAATGAGAAAATATTGGATTACCTAATGAGAAAATATTGGATTACCCAATGAGAAAATTGGATTAATTGTGATTACCCAGTGAGAAAAGATTGGATTACCCAATGAGAAAAGATGGATTACCCAATGAGAAAATATTGGATTACCCAATGAGAAAAGATTGGATTACCCAATGAGAAAACATTGGATTGCCCAATGAGAAAAGATTGGATTACCCAATGAGAAAATATTGGATTACCCAATGAGAAAAATTGGATTACCCAATGAGAAAAGATTGGATTACCCAGTGAGAAAAGATTGGATTACCCAATGAGAAAAATTGGATTACCCAGTGAGAAAAGATTGATTACCCAATGAGAAAAGATTGGATTACCCAATGAGAAAAGATTGGATTGCCCAATGAGAAAGATTGGATTACCCCATGAGAAAAGACTGGATTACCCCATGAGAAAAGACTGGATTACCCCATGAGAAAAGACTGGATTACCCCATGAGAAAAGACTGGATTACCCCATGAGAAAAAGTGGATTGCCCAATGAGAAAAGACTGGATAACCCAATGAGAAAGACTGGATTACCCCCATGAGAAAAGACTGGATTACCCAATGAGAAAATATTGGATTACCCCATGAGAAAAGACTGGATTACCCCATGAGAAAAGACTGGATTACCCATGAGAAAAGACTGGATTACCCCATGAGAAAAGACTGGATTACCCATGAGAAAGAGACTGGAACCCTATGAGACTGGAATACCCAATGAGAAAAGACTGGATTACCCAATGAGAAAAGATTGGATTACCCAATGAGAAAAGACTGGATTACCCAATGAGAAAAGACTGGATTACCCAGTGAGAAAAACTGGATTACCCCATGAGAAAAGACTGGATTACCCAGTGAGAAAAGACTGGATTACCCAATGAGAAAAAAGTGGACTGTACAGTTCCGAGAAAAAGTATTTGCCACCTTTCTACTGTTTATAAATATTTTTACTGAATGTTATCTGATATCCCAGAATTCATGGTTCCTTCTATTAAGGCAAGTGGTCCAGGTCCTGAGGCAGCAAAGCATCTCCATCACACTACCACCACCATGCTTGACCTGCTTTGGTAAAAGGTTCTTACTGTGGAATGCAGTGTTTGGTTTTTGCCAGATGGGACCCATTACTACACACCCTGCTACATCATCCCAGCTAGATGTCCTCTACTGTCTCCTACACCCTGCTACATCATCCCAGCTAGATGTCCTCTACTGTCTCCTACACCCTGCTACATCATCCCAGCTAGATGTCCTCTACTGTCTCCTACACCCTGCTACATCATTCCAGGTAGATGTCCTCTACTGTCTCCTACACCCTGCTACATCATCCCAGCTAGATGTCCTCTACCCTCTCCTACATCCTGCTACATCATCCCAGGTAGATGTCCTCTACTGTCTCCTACACCCTGCTACGTCATTCCAGGAAGATGTCCTCTACTGTCTCCTACACCCTGCTACGTCATCCCAGGTAGATGTCCTCTACTGTCTCCTACACCCTGCTACGTCATTCCAGGTAGATTACCTCTACTGTCTCCTACACCCTGCTACATCATATCCCAGGTAGATGTCCTCTACTGTCTCCTACACCCTGTTACATCATCCCAGGTAGATGTCCTCTACTGTCTCCTACACCCTGCTACGTCATCCAAGGTAGATGTCCTCTACTGTCTCCTACATCCTGCTACATCATCCCAGGTAGATGTCCTCTACTGTCTCCTACACCCTGCTACATCATCCCAGCTAGATGTCCTCTACCCTCTCCTACATCCTGCTACATCATCCCAGGTAGATGTCCTCTACTGTCTCCTACACCCTGCTACGTCATCCCAGGTAGATGTCCTCGACCCTCTCCTACACCCTGCTACGTCATCCCAGGTAGATGTCCTCTACTGTCTACTACACCCTGCTACATAATCCCAGGTAGA
The DNA here is from genome assembly GCF_034236695.1 of Oncorhynchus nerka. Taxonomy (NCBI): domain Eukaryota; kingdom Metazoa; phylum Chordata; class Actinopteri; order Salmoniformes; family Salmonidae; genus Oncorhynchus; species Oncorhynchus nerka. The sequence continues at coordinate 37,873 of NW_027039003.1, forward strand.
TGTCCTCTGTCTCCTACACCCTGCTACATCATCCCAGGTAGATGTCCTCTACTGTCTCCTACAACCTGCTACATAATCCCAGGTAGATGTCCTCTACTGTCTCATACACCCTGCTACGTCATCCCAGGTAGATGTCCTCTACTGTCTCCTACACCCTGCTACATCATCCCAGGTAGATGTCCTCTACTGTCTCCTACACCCCTGCTACATAATCCCAGGTAGATGTCCTCTACTGTCTCATACACCCTGCTACGTCATCCCAGGTAGATGTCCTCTACTGTCTCCTACACCCTGCTACATCATCAGGTAGATGTCCTCTACTGTCTCCTACACCCTGCTACATCATCCCAGGTAGATGTCCTCTACTGTCTCCTACACCCTGCTACATCATCCCAGGTAGATGTCCTCTACTGTCTCCTACACCCTGCTAATAAGCCGTCGTCCCAGGTAGATGTCCTCTACTGTCTCCTACACCCTGCTACATCATCCCAGGTAGATGTCCTCTACTGTCTCCTACACCCTGCTACGTCATCCCAGGTAGATGTCCTCTACTGTCTCCTACACCCTGCTACGTCGTCCCAGGTAGATGTCCTCTACTGTCTCCTACACCCTGCTACATCATCCCAGGTAGATGTCCTCTACTGTCTCCTACACCCTGCTACGTCATCCCAGGTAGATGTCCTCTACTGTCTCCTACACCCTGCTACATCATCCCAGGTAGATGTCCTCTACTGTCTCCTACACCCTGCTACGTCATCCCAGGTAGATGTCCTCTACTGTCTCCTACACCCTGCTACATAATCCCAGGTAGATGTCCTCTACTGTCTCCTACACCCTGCTACGTCATCCCAGGTAGATGTCCTCTACTGTCTCCTACACCCTGCTACGTCATCCCAGGTAGATGTCCTCTACTGTCTCCTACACCCTGCTACGTCATCCCAGGTAGATGTCCTCTACTGTCTCCTACACCCTGCTACATCATCCCAGGTAGATGTCCTCTACTGTCTCCTACACCCTGCTACATAATCCCAGGTAGATGTCCTCTACTGTCTCCTACGCCCTGCTACATCATCCCAGGTAGATGTCCTCTACTGTCTCCTACACCCTGCTACGTCATCCCAGGTAGATGTCCTCTACTGTCTCCTACACCCTGCTACGTCATCCCAGGTAGATGTCCTCTACTGTCTCCTACACCCTGCTACATCATCCCAGGTAGATGTCCTCTACTGTCTCCTACACCCTGCTACGTCATCCCAGGTAGATGTCCTCTACTGTCTCCTACACCCTGCTACATAATCCCAGGTAGATGTCCTCTACTGTCTCCTACACGCTGCTACATCATCCCAGGTAGATGTCCTCTACTGTCTCCTACGCCCTGCTACATCATCCCAGGTAGATGTCCTCTACTGTCTCTACACCCTGCTACGTCATCCCAGGTAGATGTCCTCTACTGTCTCCTACACCCTGCTACATAATCCCAGGTAGATGTCCTCTACTGTCTCCTACACTGCTACATAATCCAGGTAGGTGTCCTCTACTGTCTCCTACACCCTGCTACATAATCCCAGGTAGATGTCCTCTACTGTCTCCTACACCCTGCTACGTCATACCAGGTAGATGTCCTCTACTGTCTCCTACACCCTGCTACATAATCCCAGGTAGATGTCCTCTACTGTCTCCTACACCCTGCTACATCATCCCAGGTAGATGTCCTCTACTGTCTCCTACACCCTGCTACATCATCCCAGGTAGATGTCCTCTACTGTCTCCTACACCCTGCTACGTCATCCCAGGTAGATGTCCTCTACTGTCTCCTACACCCTGCTACATCATCCCAGGTAGATGTCCTCTACTGTCTCCTACACCCTGCTACATCATCCCAGGTAGATGTCCTCTACTGTCTCCTACACCCTGCTACGTCATCCCAGGTAGATGTCCTCTACTGTCTCCTACACCCTGCTACATCATCCCAGGTAGATGTCCTCTACTGTCTCCTACACGCTGCTACATCATCCCAGGTAGATGTCCTCTACTGTCTCCTACACCCTGCTCGTCATCCCAGGTAGATGTCCTCTACTGTCTCCTACACCCCTGCTACATCATCCCAGGAAGATGTCCTCTACTGTCTCCTACACCCTGCTACATAATCCCAGGTAGATGTCCTCTACTGTCTCTACACCCTGCTACATAATCCCAGGTAGATGTCCTCTACTGTCTCCTACACCCTGCTACATCATCCCAGGTAGATGTCCTCTACTGTCTCCTACACCCTGCTACGTCATCCCAGGTAGATGTCCTCTACTGTCTCCTACACCCTGCTATGTCATCCCAGGTAGATGTCCTCTACTGTCTCCTACACCCTGCTACATCATCCCAGGTAGATGTCCTCTACTGTCTCCTACACCCTGCTACATCATTCCAGGTAGATGTCCTCTACTGTCACCTACACCCTGCATCATCCCAGGTAGATGTCCTCTACTGTCTCCTACACCCTGCTACATCATCCCAGGTAGATGTCCTCTACTGTCTCCTACACCCTGCTACATAATCCCAGGTAGATGTCCTCTACTGTCTCCTACACCCTGCTACATCATCCCAGGTAGATGTCCTCTACTGTCTCCTACACCCTGCTACATCATCCCAGGTAGATGTTTCCCCCAAAAAAACAAAAACAGGATATATGTTACAACTTCCGCAGAAGTCGGTCCCACTCCTTGTTCGGTGGTCGCGTCACGGTCTTTAGCCACCGCCGATCCACTTTTCATTTTTCCATTTGTTTTGTCTTTGTCTTACACACCTGGCTTCATTCACCCAATTACTTGTTTATTATTTAACCTTCTGTTCCCCATGTTTGTTTTGTGAGTGATTGTTCGTTGTTATTCGGTCCGTATTTGTGGGCTCGTTATTTAGCTTTTTGTATTTGTGTATTTACTTGAGTAAAGTACGTTGGTTACTCATATCTGCTGTCCTGCAGACTCTCTGCACTAGCCACTCACAGGACCATTACAATCTAGCCATCGTCCTTTATAACAAGGTGCATGTAATCCGATGTCATGCTCAGTCAATTCAGACGGTTTACGGTAAAGGATTAATAATCACCATCACTGTCCACCTCAAATAACACTGCCTTGTGTATAAAATCTTAAACAGTAGTGAGCAGCTACTTGACAGGTAGATATGTTCATTTTTATGCCCTGGTTAGACAGTCCCTGTTTTTAAAAAAATGTTTCATTTAAAAACGTTATTTAACTAGACAAGTCAGTTAAGAACAAATTCTTATTTACAATGATGGCCTACCAGGAACACTGGGTTAACTGCCTTGTTCAGGGGCAGAAAGACAAATTGTTTTCCTTGTCAGCTTGAGGATCCATCCAGCAACCTTTCAGTTACTGTCAAACTAGGATGTCAAACCAGGACTGTCTGGTTAGATAGACCTGGTTAGACTCTAGTGGTTAGACGCATACAAGCACACACGGTTAACATGTTTTTATTTCCTCCCAGCTGGCATGGACAGGGTTCTGCCACCACTAGAGAAACCAGCCTCTTCTCACTCCCCAGCTGGCATGGACAGGGTTCTGCCACCACTAGAGAAGCCAGCCTCTTCTCACTCCCAGCTGGCATGGACAGGGTTCTGCCACCACTAGAAGCCAGCCTCTTCTCCACTCCCAGCTGGCATGGACAGGGTTCTGCCACCACTAGAGAAGCCAGTCTCTTTCTCACTCCCAGCTGGCATGGACAGGGTTCTGCCACCACTAGAAAGCCAGTCTCTTCTCACTCCCAGCTGGCATGGAAAGGGTTCTGCCACCACTAGAGAAGCCAGTCTCTTCTCACTCCCAGCTGACATGGACAGGGTTCTGCCACCACTAAGAATCCAGTCTCTTCTCACTTCCAGCTGGCATGGACAGGGTTATGCCTCCACTAGAGAAGCCAGTCTCTTCTCACTTCCAGCTGGCATGGACAGGGTTATGCCTCCACTAGAGAAGCCAGTCTCTTCTCACTCCCAGCTGGCATGGACAGGGTTCTGCCACCAAGAAGCCAGTCTCTTCTCACTTCCAGCTGGCATGGACAGGGTTCTGCCACCACTAAGAAGCCAGTCTCTTCTCACTCCCAGCTGGCATGGACAGGGTTATGCCACCACTAGAGAAGCCAGTCTCTTCTCACTCCCAGCTGGCATGGACAGGGTTCTGCCACCACTAAGAAGCCAGTCTCTTCTCACTCCCAGCTGGCATGGACAGGGTTATGCCTCCACTAAGAAGCCAGTCTCTTCTCACTCCCAGCTGGCATGGACAGGGTTCTGCCACCACTAGAAAGCCAGTCTCTTCTCACTCCCAGCTGACATGGACAGGGTTCTGCCACCACTAGAGAAGCCAGTCTCTTCTCACTCCCCAGCTGACATGGACAGGGTTCTGCCTCCACTAGAGAAGCCAGTCTCTTCTCACTCCCAGCTGGCATGGACAGGGTTCTGCCACCACTAGAGAAGCCAGTCTCTTCTCACTCCCCAGCTGACATGGACAGGGTTCTGCCACCACTAGAGAAGCCAGTCTCTTCTCACTCCCAGCTGACATGGACAGGGTTCTGCCACCACTAGAGAAGCCAGTCTCTTCTCACTCCCCAGCTGGCATGGACAGGGTTCTGCCACCACTAGAGAAGCCAGTCTCTTCTCACTCCCAGCTGGCATGGACAAGGTTCTGCCACCACTAGAAGCCAGTCTCTTCTCACTCCCAGCTGACATGGACAGGGTTCTGCCACCACTAAGCCAGTCTCTTCTCACTCCCAGCTAGCATGGACAGGGTTCTGCCACCACTAGAGAAGCCAGTCTCTTCTCACTTCCAGCTGGCATGGACAGGGTGCTGCCACCACTAGAGAATCCAGTCTCTTCTCACTTCCAGCTGGCATGGACAGGGTTCTGCCACCACTAGAGAAGCCAGTCTCTTCTCACTCCCAGCTGGCATGGACAGGGTTCTGCCACCACTAAACCAGTCTCTTCTCACTCCCAGCTGGCATGGACAGGGTTCTGCCACCACTAGAAGCCAGTCTCTTCTCACTTCCAGCTGGCATGGACAGGGTTCTGCCACCACTAGAGAAGCCAGTCTCTTCTCACTCCCAGCTGGGTATGACAGGGTTCTGCCACCACTAGAGAAGCCAGTCTCAATAGATTTTGATTTAACACTGTTTTGGTTACTACATGATGTGTTATTTCATAGTTGTTATGTTCTCATTATTCTACAATGTAGAAAATAGTAAAAAAAATAGTGAAAAACAGCGGAATGAGTAGGTATGTGACTGGTACTGTATGTGATGGTGTGTATAGTGTTGCATCAGAGAGCTCATGAGGGGTGGAGTAAGTGATGCAGAACAGAGTTTCCTAAGTACCACATTCCAGGCCAAGAGTTTACCGTTCTGTATTTGATGGCCCCCTTTCAAGCCTATCACAAGACAAATCAACTGCTCCCTTTACGACTCTGAATGGACTGAGGAGGACAAGAGACAAAGAACTGACTGTCTTTTACGACTCACTTGTTAAAGAAGGGGGTTATTAGAGACTTTTTGGCTGCCAGAGCCAAATTTCTCTTCCCACTCTTTGTAACAAAGACAAAATGGAGCGCAGAAGGACAATTAAACACATTTTCTTGACTGTATTGGAACTGTTGGAAACGTTGATGTAACCTGAATGTACATGGTGATGCTCTTTCTATCTCTTCTCATGTTATTAATTAAAACAGCAATCAGTGTTTTTCTGTAACAAAATGTATGGATCTGGTCATACTTCCATTTGTTCTCTACAGACTATGCATTTCATCCTGGAGACTGTTATTCTTATTCAAAACACCTTTTAACATTATATGAACACTTATGAGCAAATATCAGGTTTTGTCCCCATATTGGCATGCCCTATGGTAAACAGGAAGGCGTGAACAGGCAGTCTTCGTGACACTTCCTGGCTGAGCCCTCCCACAGTATAAGTAATGAGGCTGGTCCTTTGACTCATTAGATCAGGTACCATGGTCGATGCCACGCCCGTGAACAGAGTGATCCCACCTCCTTGGAAACCAAGTAAGATTGTTACTCTTAATCACATATCATAATAAATACTGTCACTGCATTGTCCACGGATAGCCTAGCCACTGGCAACTCCTATTGGACGACCCA
>NW_027039004.1:2500-42500 GCF_034236695.1 Oncorhynchus nerka
CCTCTTCCTTAACATAATGCTGACAAAATGAGAATAACTGTTAGGGCAAATGAAATAGAATTAAGAGTGAAAACAGCTTCCTCTGTGGTTTGTGATATGAGTGTCGGACCGATGTCGGGTCTAGATGGGTTGATGACGGAGCTGCGCTGTGTTAGCCGGCGATGGGCTGGAGATGCACCTCTGTTCACCTGTTTCCTCCTCTCCTCTCCTCTCCTCTCTTCTCTCTCTCTTCTCTTCTCTTCTCTTCTCTTCTCTTCTCTCTCTTCTCTTCTCTTCTCTCTCTCTTCTCTCTCCTCCTCTCCTCTCCTCCTCCTCCCTCTTTCTGCCTCTCTCTGGTGTCTGTCTGTTTCCTCTCCTCCTCTCCTCCCTCTTTCTGGTGTCTGTCTGTTTCCTCTCCTCCTCTCCTCCCTCTTTTGCATCTCTCTGGTGTCTGTCTGTTTCCTCTCCTCCCTCTCCTCCTCTTTTTGCATCTCTCTGGTCTCTGTCTGTTTCTCTTTGTTGCACTCATGACTTGCTAGTTGCTACTCGCCCCCCATCCCCCCCCCGTCCCCAGTCTCCCACACTGGAGCACGCGGTGTTCTGGCACTGGGATGAATTGTAGATGCAGCGTTCACTGCTAAGCAGTTATCGCCAGCTCTCAGAGGTGTGTCTGTGTCTGTATGTGGTGTGTGCGAGGGATGTGGAGAATCAGCCAGAGAAATACACTGAGAGAGAGAGAGAGAGAGCGAGAGAGAGAGAGAGAGAGAGAGAGAGAGAGAGAGAGAGAGAAAAAGAGAGAGACAGAGAGAGAGAGAGAGAGAGAGGGAGAGAGAGAGTGAGAGAGTGAGAGAGAGAGAGAGAGAGAGAGAGAGAGAGAGAGACAGAGAGAGCGAGAGAGAGAGAGAGAAAGAGAGAGAGAGAGAGAGACTATGAGAGAGATACAGAGAGAAAGAGAGAAAGAGGCAGAGAGAGAGAGGGACAGACAGACAGACAGACAGACAGACAGACAGACAGACAGACAGACAGACAGACAGACAGACAAGCTATATTGTGTGTGTAATTTATGTCAGTGTGTGTAGCGTGTCTCTGTGTTCCCTAACACCATAGCAACAATAAACAGACAGCCTCTGGATTCCACTCCATTATCCCCTTCGCTTTGTTTCCACTTGGGTGGAATTCTCCTGCAGGAACCAAGCAGAAATAACATCCCCATCTCCCCCCTCTCTACCCCTGTGTGTGTGTTTGTGTGTGTGTCTTATACAGTTCCTCATATAGGACCTGGAGTGGTATAAAAGGACTGGTGGGTTTTGTGTTTGTTTGTTGTTGTTGTTGTTGTTTTGTCTTGGTTCCATCTGCCAATGGGAAGAGGTTGAAAGAGACAGAGGCGGAGTTCCAAACAGAACCCTATTCCCTGTTTAGTGCACTAGTTTAGACCAGGGTCCTATGCAGATCCCTATGGGCTCTGGTCAAAGAGACAGAGGCAGAGTTCCAAACGGAACCCTATTCCCTGTTTAGTGCACTAGGCTCTGGTCAAAAGTAGTGCCCTTTAAAAGGGAATAGGGTGCTATTTTGGGACGTAGACAGAGAGGTGGGCCCGGCTGGAGGTGTTGGCCCCTTGAACGTTCTGGTAGCTTGTAGTGGAGCCAGGAGGGACCGGGACAGCCTTGGGAAGAGAAACCAGAGGGAGACAGGAAGAGAGGGACACAGTCCAGGGACGTTCTGGTAGGAGCCAGGAGGGACCGGGGACAGCCTTGGGAAGAGAAACCAGAGGGAGACAGGAAGAGAGGGACACAGTCCAGGGACGTTCTGGTAGCTTGTAGTGGAGCCAGGAGGGACCGGGGACAGCCTTGGGAAGAGAAACCAGAGGGAGACAGGAAGAGAGGGACACAGTCCAGGGACGTTCTGGTAGCTTGTAGTGGAGCCAGGAGGGACATGGGACAGCCTTGGGAAGAGAAACCAGAGGGAGACAGGAAGAGAGGGACACAGTCCAGGGAAACTGTCTCTCTGAGGGAACCTGTCTCTCTGAGGGAATCTGTCTCTCTGAGGGAATCTGTCTCCCTGAGGGAATCTGTCTCTCTGAGGGAAACTGTCTCTCTGAGGGAACCTGTCTCTCTGAGGGAATCTGTCTCTCTGAGGGAATCTGTCTCTCTGAGGGAATCTGTCTCTCTGAGGGAAACTGTCTCTCTGAGGGAATCTGTCTCTCTGAGGGAATCTGTCTCTCTGAAGGAATCTGTCTCTCTGAGGGACTTTTTCTCCCTGAGGGAATCTGTCTCCCTGAGGGAATTTGTCTCCCTGAGGGAATCTGTCTCTCTGAGGGAATCTGTCTCTGAGGAAACTGTCTCTCTGAGGGAAACTGTCTCTCTGAGGGAATCTGTCTCTCTGAGGGAAACTGTCTCTCTGAGGGAATCTGTCTCTCTGAGGGAAACTGTCTCTGTGAGGGAATCTGTCTCTCTGAGGGAATCTGTCTCTCTGAGGGAAACTGTCTCTCTGAGGGAATCTGTCTCTCTGAGGGAATCTGTCTCTCTGAGGGAATCTGTCTCTCTGAGGGAATATGTCTCTGTGAGGGAATCTGTTCTCTGAGGGAATCTGTCTCTCTGAGGGAATCTGTCTCTCTGAGGGAATCTGTCTCTCTGAGGAAACTGTCTCTCTGAGGGAAACTGTCTGTCTGAGGGAATCTGTCTCTCTGAGGGAATCTGTCTCTCTGAGGGAAACTGTCTGTCTGAGGGAATCTGTCTCTCTGAGGGAAACTGTCTGTCTGAGGGAATCTGTCTCTCTGAGGGAAACTGTCTGTCTGAGGGAATCTGTCTCTCTGAGGGAATCTGTCTCTCTGAGGGAATCTGTCTCTCTGAGGGAAACTGTCTGTCTGAGGGAATCTGTCTCTCTGAGGGAATCTGTCTCTCTGAGGGAAACTGTCTATCTGAGGGAATCTGTCTCTCTGAGGGAATCTGTCTCTCTGAGGGAAACTGTCTGTCTGAGGGAATCTGTCTCTCTGAGGGAAACTGTCTGTCTGAGGGAATCTGTCTCTCTGAGGGAATCTGTCTCTCTGAGGGAATCTGTCTCTCTGAGGGAAACTGTCTGTCTGAGGGAATCTGTCTCTCTGAGGGAAACTGTCTGTCTGAGGGAATCTGTCTCTCTGAGGGAATCTGTCTCTCTGAGGGAATCTGTCTCTCTGAGGGAAACTGTCTGTCTGAGGGAATCTGTCTCTCTGAGGGAATCTGTCTCTCTGAGGGAATCTGTCTCTCTGAGGGAAACTGTCTGTCTGAGGGAATCTGTCTCTCTGAGGGAATCTGTCTCTCTGAGGGAATCTGTCTCTCTGAGGGAAACTGTCTGTCTGAGGGAATCTGTCTCTCTGTGCTCCTGGTTCTCTGTATCCTTGGCGTGCCAGGTCTGTTAACACAGTGCTGTGGGCTAGAGGAGACAAGTCCAAGAGGGCAGGGAGATGGTTGTTTACAGGCTATGAATGGTTATTAAATGATGGCTGTCTGAACAAAAGCAGGACGAGAAAGAGGAGGAGGAGGAGGAGGAAGATGAGGAAGAGGAGGAGTATTGCTTTGTGCTCTGAGCCATGAGCCGAGTTATCTAAACTGCATCTCTCTCTCTCTCTCTCTCTGTCTCTGTCTCTCTCTCTCTCTCTCTCTCTCTCTCTTTGTCTCTCTCTCTCTCTCTCTCTCTCTCTCTCTCTCTCTCTCTCTCTCTCTCTCTCTCTCTCTTTCCCCCTTTCTCTCTTTCCCCCTTTCTCTCACATCGGACTGCAGCAGATGCATTCTCTCACAGACAAACCATAATGCTCTGCTTCTACCTCAATTAGACAATTGTCATTCCAGGGAGAGAAAATCATTTTCTTCCTTCTCCGGTGTCATTGTCCTCATCTCTTCAATTAGTTCTTATTCTTCTTCATCCTCCACCCCTCCTTCTCTCTCTCTCTCCATCCTCCTCCACCCCCCCTTTTCTCTCTCTCTTTCTCCATCCTCCTCCACCCCTCCTCTCTCTTTCTCTTTCCTCCACCCCACCTCTCTCTTTCTCTCTCCTCCACCCTCCTTCTCTCTCTCCATCCTCCTCCAACCTTCCTTCTCTCTTCCACCCTCCTTCTCTCTACTCCCACCTCCACTCCTCCTCTCCCTTTATCCTCCTCCACTCCCCCTTCTCTCTCTCCATCCTCCCTCCGCCTCCTCTCTCTTCTCTCTCTCTCCTCCACCCTCCTTCCTCTCCTCTCATCTCTTCTCCACCCTCCTTCTCTCTCTTCCACCCCACCTTCTTCTCCTCCCGCCCTCCACTCTCTCTCTTCCTCCACCCCTCCTTCTCTCCTACTCTCTCTTCCTCCACCTCCTTCTCTCTCCTCCCGCCTCCACTCCTCCTCTCCACTTATCCTCCTCCACTCCTTCACTCTCATGCTCCCTTACAGTATGAAGGAGGCTGTAGATGTAGTCATATATGACATATGTTAGTCGTTTGTATAAAGATGGCGTCATCAATGTTATTGCCTGGTCTATGTTGTATTGTAAGTTATTAAAGCTTAATTTAATTCATTAATTCATTTAACTAGGCAAGTCAGTTGAAAGAACAAATTCTTATTTACAATGACAGGCCTACCCGGGCAAACCCTAACCCGGACGTCGCTGGAGCCAATTGTGGCTCTGCCCTATGGGACCCCCAATCACGGCCGGTTGTGATACAGCCTGGAATCGAACCAGGGTCTGTAGTGACGCCTGAGATGCAGTGTCTTAGACCGCTGCGCCACTCGGGAGCTGTAAAACATAGAATATCACTGGATACAGTCGATCTACACACACAACAGTGAGAAGCAGACAGTGAAGCTGGAACTCACAGTGAGAAGTGGAAGCAGACAGTGAAGCTGTAACAACAGTGGAAGCAGAGCAGTGAATGTAACAACAGTGGAAGCAGACAGTAGCTAACAACAGTGAGAAGTGGAACAGACAGTGAAGCTATAACAACAGTGAGAAGCAGACAGTGGAAGCTGTAACAACAGTGGGAAGCAGACAGTGGAAGCTGTAACAACAGTGAGAAGTGGGAAGCAGACAGTGGAAGCTGTAACAACAGTGAGAAGTAGGAAGCAGACAGTGGAAGCTGTAACAACAGTGAGAAGCAGACAGTGGAAGCTGTAACAACAGTGGGAAGCAGACAGTGGAAGCTGTAAAAACAGTGAGAAGCAGACAGTGGAAGCTGTAACAACAGTGGGAAGCAGACAGTGGAAGCTGTAAAAACAGTGGGAAGCAGACAGTGGAAGCTGTAACAACAGGGAGAAGCAGACAGTGGAAGCTGTAACAACAGTGTGAAGCAGACAGTGGAAGCTGTAACAACAGTGGGAAGCAGACAGTGGAAGCTGTAAAAACAGTGAGAAGCAGACAGTGGAAGCTGTAAAAACAGTGAGAAGCAGACAGTGGAAGCTGTAAAAACAGTGGGAAGCAGACAGTGGAAGCTGTAACAACAGTAGTGAGAAGCCAGACAGTGGAAGCTAGTAACTAACAGTGGGAAGCAGACAGTGGAAGCTGTAAAAACAGTGAGAAGCAGACAGTGGAAGCTGTAACAACAGTGGGAAGCAGACAGTGGAAGCTGTAAAAACAGTGGGAAGCAGACAGTGGAAGCTGTAACAACAGTGAGAAGTAGGAAGCAGACAGTGGAAGCTGTAACAACAGTGGGAAGCAGACAGTGGAAGCTGTAACAACAGTGGGAAGCAGACAGTGGAAGCTGTAACAACAGTGAGAAGTGGGAAGCAGACAGTGGAAACTGTAACAACAGTGAGACCTGGGAAGCAGACAGTGGAAGCTGTAACTACAGCGAGAAGCAGACAGTGGAAGCTGTAACAACAGTGGGAAGTGGGAAGCAGACAGTAGAAGCTGTAACAACAGTGGGAAGCAGACAGTGGAAGCTGTAACAACAGTGAGAAGTGGGAAGCAGACAGTGGAGGCTGTAACAACAGTGAGAAGTGGGAAGCAGATAGTGGAAGCTGTAACTACAGTGGGAAGCAGACAGTGGAAGCTGTAACAACAGTGAGAAACAGTCAGCGGAAGCTGTAACAACAGTGGGAAGTGGGAAGCAGACAGTGGAAGCTGTAACAACAGTGAGAAGTAGGAAGCAGACAGTAGAAGCTGTAACAACAGTGGGAAGCAGACAGTGGAAGCTGTAACAACAGTGGGAAGCAGACAGTGGAAGCTGTAACAACAGTGATGAAGCAGACAGTGGAAGCTGTAACAACAGTGAGAAGCAGACAGTGGAAGCTGCAACAACGAGTGGAAGCAGACAGTAGCTGTAACAACAGTGGGAAGCAGACAGTAGGAGCTGTAACAACAGTGGGAAGTGGGAAGCAGACAGTGGAAACTGTAACAACAGTGAGACCTGGGAAGCAGACAGTGGAAGCTGTAACAACAGTGGGAAGCAGACAGTGGAAGCTGTAACTACAGCGAGAAGCAGACAGTGGAAGCTGTAACAACAGTGAGAAGCAAGACAGTGGAAGCTGTAACAACAGTGGGAAGCAGACAGTGGAAGCTGTAACAACAGTGAGAAGTGGAAGCAGACAGTGGAAGCTGTAACAGCAGTGAGACAGTGGGAAGCAGATAGTGGAAGCTGTAACAACAGTGGGAAGCAGACAGTGGAAGCTGTAACAACAGTGGGAAGCAGGGAAGCAGATAGTGAAGCTGTAAACAACAGTGAGAAGCAGACAGTGGAAGCTGTAACAACACTGAGGAAGTAGCAGACACGTGGAAGCTGTAACAACAGTGAGAAGTGGGACAGACAGTGGAAGCTGTAACAACAGTGAGAAGCAGACAGTGGAAGCTGTAACAACAGTGAGAAGTGGGAAGCAGACAGTGGAAGCTGTAACAACAGTGAGAAGCAGACCGTGGAAGCTGTAACAACAGTGGGAAGCAGACAGTAGAAGCTGTAACAACAGTGAGAAGTGGGAAGCAGACAGTGGAAGCTGTAACAACAGTGAGAAGCAGATAGTGGAAGCTGTAACAACAGGGAGAAGCAGACAGTGGAAGCTGTAACAACAGTGGGAAGCAGACAGTGGAAGCTGTAACAACAGTGAGAAGCAGACAGTGGAAGCTGTAACAACAGTGAGAAGTGGGAAGCAGACAGTGGAAGCTGTAACAACAGTGAGAAGTGGGAAGCAGACAGTGGAAGCTGTAACAACAGTGGGAAGCAGACAGTGGAAGCTGTAAAAACAGTGGGAAGCAGACAGTGGAAGCTGTAACAACAGTGAGAAGCAGACAGTGGAAGCTGTAACAACAGTGGGAAGCAAACAGTGGAAGCTGTAACAACAGTGGGAAGCAGACAGTGGAAGCTGTAACAACACTGAGAAGTGGGAAGCAGACCGTGGAAGCTGTAACAACAGTGAGAAGTGGGAAGCAGACCGTGGAAGCTGTAACAACAGTGAGAAGTGGGAAGCAGACAGTGGAAGCTGTAACAACAGTGAGAAGCAGACAGTGGAAGCTGTAACAACAGTGAGAAGCAGACAGTGGAAGCTGTAACAACAGTGAGAAGCAGACAGTGGAAGCTGTAACAGTAGTGAGAAGCAGACAGTGAGCTGTAGCAACGGTAGGGAAGCAGACAGTGGAAGCTGTAACAACAGTGAGAAGCAGACAGTGGAAGATGTAACAACAGTGGGAAGCAGACGGTGAGCTGTAACAGCAGTGGGAAGTGGAAGCAGACAGTGGAAGCTGTAACAACAGTCAGGAAGAGACAGTAGGCTGTAAAGCAACAGTGAGAAGCAGACAGTAGGCTACCCAACAGTGAGCAGACAGTGGAAGCTGTAACAACAGTGAGAAGTAGGAAGCAGACAGTGGAAGCTGTAACAACAGTGGGAAGTGGGAAGCAGACAGTGGAAGCTGTAACAACAGTGAGAAGTAGGAAGCAGACAGTGGAAGCTGTAACAACAGTGGGAAGCAGACAGTGTAAGCTGTAAAAACAGTGGGAAGCAGACAGTGGAAGCTGTAACAACAGTGGGAAGTGGGAAGCAGACAGTGTAAGCTGTAACAACAGTGGGAAGCAGACAGTGGAAGCTGTAACAACAGTGGGAAGTGGGAAGCAGACAGTGGAAGCTGTAACAACAGTGAGAAGTGGGAAGCAGACAGTGGAAGCTGTAAAAACAGTGGGAAGCAGACAGTGTAAGCTGTAACAACAGTGGGAAGTGGGAAGCAGACAGTGGAAGCTGTAACAACAGTGAGAAGTGGGAAGCAGACAGTGGAAGCTGTAACAACAGTGGGAAGCAGACAGTGGAAGCTGTAACAACAGTGAGAAGTGGGAAGCAGACAGTGGAAGCTGTAACAACAGTGGGAAGCAGACAGTGGAAGCTGTAACAACAGTGAGAAGTGGGAAGCAGACAGTGGAAGCTCTTAACAACAGTGAGAAGTGGGAAGCAGACAGTGGAAGCTGTAACAACAGTGGGAAGCAGACAGTGGAAGCTGTAACAACAGTGGGAAGCAGACAGTGGAAGCTGTAACAACAGTGGGAAGCAGACAGTGGAAGCTGTAACAACAGTGGGAAGCAGACAGTGGAAGCTGTAACAACAGTGGGAAGCAGACAGTGGAAGCTGTAACAACAGTGGGAAGCAGACAGTGGAAGCTGTAAAAACAGTGGGAAGCAGACAGTGGAAGCTGTAACAACAGTGAGATGCAGACAGTGGAAGCTGTAACAACAGTGGGAAGCAGACAGTGGAAGCTGTAACAACAGTGGGAAGCATACAGTGGAAGCTGTAACAACAGTGAGAAGCAGACAGTGGAAGCTGTAACAACAGTGAGAAGTAGGAAGCAGACAGTGGAAGCTGTAACAACAGTGGGAAGCAGACAGTGGAAGCTGTAAAAACAGTGGGAAGCAGACAGTGGAAGCTGTAACTACAGTGGGAAGCAGACAGTGGAAGCTGTAACTACAGTGGGAAGCAGACAGTGGAAGCTGTAACAACAGTGAGAAGTGGGAAGCAGACAGTGGAAGCTGTAACAACAGTGAGAAGCAGACAGCGGAAGCTGTAACAACAGTGGGAAGCAGACAGTGGAAGCTGTAACAACAGTGAGAAGTGGGAAGCAGACAGTGGAAGCTGTAACAACAGTGAGAAGCAGACAGTGGAAGCTGTAACAACAGTGAGAAGTAGGAAGCAGACAGTGGAAGCTGTAACAACAGTGAGAAGTAGGAAGCAGACAGTGGAAGCTGTAACAACAGTGAGAAGCAGACAGCGGAAGCTGTAACAACAGTGGGAAGTGGGAAGCAGACAGTGGAAGCTGTAACAACAGTTGGAAGCAGACAGTGGAAGCTGTAACAACAGTGGGAAGCAGAGGGTGGAAGCTGTAACAACAGTGGGAAGCAGAGGGTGGAAGCTGTAACAACAGTGAGACCTGGGAAGCAGACAGTGGAAGCTGTAACAACAGTGGGAAGCAGACAGTAGAAGCTGTAACAACAGTGGGAAGCAGACAGTGGAAGCTGTAACAACAGTGGGAAGCAGACAGTAAAAGCTGTAACAACAGTTGGAAGCAGACAGTTGAAGCTGTAACAACAGTGGGAAGCAGAGGGTGGAAGCTGTAACAACAGTGGGAAGTGGGAAGCAGACAGTGGAAGCTGTAACAACAGTGGGAAGCAGACAGTGGAAGCTGTAACAACAGTGGGAAGCAGACAGTGGAAGCTGTAACAACAGTGAGAGAAGCAGACAGTGGAAGCTGTAACAACAGTGGGAAGCAGACAGTGGAAGCTGACAGTGGGAAGCAGACAGTGGAAGCTGTAACAACAGTGAGAAGCAGACAGTGGAAGCTGTAACAACAGTGGAAGCAGACAATGGAAGCTGTAACAACAGTGGGAAGCAGACAGTGGAAGCTGTAACAACAGTGAGAAGTGGGAAGCAGACAGTGGAAGCTGTAACAACAGTGGGAAGCAGACAGTGGAAGCTGTAACAACAGTGGGAAGCAGACAGTGGAAGCTGTAACAACAGTGAGAAGTGGGAAGCAGACAGTGGAAGCTGTAACAACAGTGGGAAGCAGACAGTGGAAGCTGTAACAACAGTGGGAAGCAGACAGTGGAAGCTGTAACAACAGTGAGAAGCAGACAGTGGAAGCTGTAACAACAGTGGGAAGTGGGAAGCAGACAGTGGAAGCTGTAACAACAGTGAGAAGTGGGAAGCAGACAGTGGAAGCTGTAACAACAGTGAGAAGTAGGAAGCAGACAGTGGAAGCTGTAACAACAGTGGGAAGCAGACAGTGGAAGCTGTAAAAACAGTGGGAAGCAGACAGTGGAAGCTGTAACAACAGTGAGAAGCAGACAGCGGAAGCTGTAACAACAGTGAGAAGCAGACAGTGGAAGCTGTAACAACAGTGGGAAGTACAGTGGAAGCAGACAGTGGAAGCTGTAACAACAGTGAGAAGCAGACAGTGGAAGCTGTAACAACAGTGGGAAGCAGACAGTGGAAGCTGTAACAACAGTGGGAAGCATACAGTGGAAGCTGTAACAACAGTGAGAAGCAGACAGTGGAAGCTGTAACAACAGTGGGAAGCAGACAGTGGAAGCTGTAACAACAGTGGGAAGCAGACAGTGGAAGCTGTAACAACAGTGAGAAGTGGGAAGCAGACAGTGGAAGCTGTAACAACAGTGGGAAGCAGACAGTGGAAGCTGTAACAACAGTGAGAAGTGGGAAGCAGACAGTGGAAGCTGTAACAACAGTTGGAAGCAGACAGTGGAAGCTGTAACAACAGTGAGAAGTGGGAAGCAGACAGTGGAAGCTGTAACAACAGTGGGAAGCAGACAGTGGAAGCTGTAAAAACAGTGAGAAGTAGGAAGCAGACAGTGGAAGCTGTAACAACAGTGGGAAGCAGACAGTGGAAGCTGTAACAACAGTGAGAAGCAGACAGTGGAAGCTGTAACAACAGTGAGAAGTGGGAAGCAGACAGTGGAAGCTGTAACAACAGTGAGAAGCAGACAGTGGAAGCTGTAACAACAGTGAGAAGCAGACAGTGGAAGCTGTAACAACAGTGAGAAGTAGGAAGCAGACAGTGGAAGCTGTAACAACAGTGGGAAGCAGACAGTGGAAGCTGTAAAAACAGTGGGAAGCAGACAGTGGAAGCTGTAACAACAGTGAGAAGCAGACAGCGGAAGCTGTAACAACAGTGAGAAGTAGGAAGCAGACAGTGGAAGCTGTAACAACAGTGAGAAGTAGAAGCAGACAGTGGAAGCTGTAACAACAGTGGGAAGCAGACAGTGGAAGCTGTAACAACAGTGAGAAGCAGACAGTGGAAGCTGTAACAACAGTGGGAAGTGGGAAGCAGACAGTGGAAGCTGTAACAACAGTGAGAAGTGGGAAGCAGACAGTGGAAGCTGTAACAACAGTGGGAAGCAGACAGTGGAAGCTGTAACAACAGTGAGAAGCAGACAGTGGAAGCTGTAACAACAGGGAGAAGCAGACAGTGGAAGCTGTAACAACAGTGGGAAGCAGACAGTGGAAGCTGTAACAACAGGAGAAGCAGACAGTGGAAGCTGTAACAACAGGGAGAAGCAGACAGTGGAAGCTGTAACAACAGGGAGAAGCAGACAGTGGAAGCTGGGAAGCAGACAGTGGAAGCTGTAACAACAGTGAGAAGCAGACAGTGGAAGCTGTAACAACAGGAGAAGCAGACAGTGGAAGCTGTAACAACAGTGGGAAGCAGACAGTGGAAGCTGTAACAACAGTGAAAAGTGGGAAGCAGACAGTGGAAGCTGTAACAACAGTGAAAAGTGGGAAGCAGACAGTGGAAGCTGTAACAACAGTGAAAAGTGGGAAGCAGACAGTGGAAGCTGTAACAACAGTGAGAAGCAGACAGTGGAAGCTGTAACAACAGTGAAAAGTGGGAAGCAGACAGTGGAAGAATATAAGAGAAACACAGGATTGAGAAAATAAAAATAAAGTATCTCCTTCCTTCCTTCCTTCCTTCCTTCCTTCCTTCCTTCCTTCCTTCCTTCCTTCCTTCCTTCTTTCCTTCCTTCCTTCCTTCCTTCCTTCCTTCCTTCCTTCCTTCCTTCCTTCCTTCCTTCCTTCCTTCCTTCCTTCCTTCCTTCCTTCCATCCTTCCTTCCTTCCTTCCTTCCATCCTTCCTTCCTTCCTTCCTTCCTTCCATCCTTCCTTCCTTCCTTCCTTCCTTCCTTCTCTCCCCCCTCTGTGTTCCTTCCTTCCTTTCTCTGTTTTCCTTCCTTCCTTCCTTTCTCTGTTTTCCTTCCTCCCTTCCTTCCTCTGTTTTCCTTCCTTCCTCCCTTCCTTCCTCTTTTTTTCCTTCCTCCCTTCCTTCCTCTGTTTTCCCCACTTCCTTCCAAGACAACAAGGTTTTCATGTTTCTCCTTGTGCTCCTTATTTGAGGGGCATAAGGAGGTTGTTCTCCCATGAGACCTATTATGAGTCAGGGGAAGAAAACACCAGATTTCATCTGATTCCCCCCCTGAGTCCACTCTACAATGTTAAGAACACTTATTGAATCCGGTCCACGGACCCCATCCCAAATGGAACTCTATTCCCTTTATAGTGCACTGCTTTAGACCAGGACTCATAGGGATCCTCCATAGGGCCCTGGTCTAAAGTAGTGCCCTGTACAGGGAATAGGGTACCGTATGGGAGGCAACCATTGGTTAGGTGGTTAAACAGAAAGTTTGTCAAGAGTTTATGTTGTTCTGTGAATCTGTTTAGTGGGTAAACCTTCCTTCTGTTTAGTGGATAAACCTTCCTTCTGTTTAGTGGGTAAACCTTCCTTCTGTTTAGTGGGTAATCCTTCCTTCTGTTTAGTGGGTAAACCTTCCTTCTGTTTAGTGGGTAATCCTTCCTTCTGTTTAGTGGGTAAACCTTCCTTCTGTTTAGTGGATAAACCTTCCTTCTGTTTAGTGGGTAAACCTTCCTTCTTTTTAGTGGGTAAACCTTCCTTCTGTTTAGTGGGTAAACCTTCCTTCTGTTTAGTGGGTAAACCTTCCTTCTGTTTAGTGGATAAACCTTCCTTCTGTTTAGTGGGTAAACCTTCCTTCTGTTTAGTGGGTAAACCTTCCTTCTGTTTAGTGGGTAAACATTCCTTCTTTTTAGTGGGTAAACCTTCCTTCTGTTTAGTGGGTAAACCTTCCTTCTGTTTAATGGGTAAACCTTCCTTCTGTTTAATGGGTAAACCTTCCTTCTGTTTAGTGGGTAAACCTTCCTTCTGTTTAGTGGATAAACCTTCCTTCTGTTTAGTGGGTAAACCTTCCTTCTGTTTAGTGGGTAAACCTTCCTTCTAAGACTGTTCTGTTCTGTGAATCTGTGACATTACTGTTGTGTACCTGGGAATACTTTAACAGTTGGTAGGGTGGGTACTGTACCTGCACTGTGTGTGTGTGTGTCTGTGTCTTTCTGTGTCTGTCTGTCTGTCTGTCTGTCTGTCTGTCTGTCTGTCTGTCTGTCTGTCTGTCTCTCATTGACTCTCTCTCTCTCTCTGTCTCTCTCTCTCTTTCTTTCTCTCTCTCTCTCTGTCTCTCTCCCTCTCTCTCTCTGTCTCTCTCTCTCTCTCTGTGTCTCTCTCCCTCTCTCTCCCTCTCTCTCTCTGTCTCTCTCTCTCTCTCTCTGTCTCTCTCCCTCTCTCTCTGTCTCTCTCTCTCTTTCTTTCTCTCTCTCTCTCTGTCTCTCTCCCTCTCTCTCCCTCTCTCTCTCTCTCTCTCTCTCTCTCTCTCTGTCTCTCTCTCTCTTTCTTTCTTTCTTTCTTTCTCTCTCTCTCTCTCTCTCTCTCTGTCTCTCTGTCTCTGTCTGTGTGTGTGTGTGTGTGTGTGTGTGTGTGTGTGTGTGTGTGTGTGTGTGTGCGTGCGTGTGTGTGTGTGTGTGTGTGTGTGCGTGCGTGCGTGTGTGTGTGTGTGAACTTAAACAGTTGGCTTCTAACACTCTAACTGCTGTTTCAGTGCCATTTGGTGTTTGTGTGAATTCACGTCCCACTATCTCTGTGTACTAATGTATAGTTGCAGTACACCCCATAGGGTCCTTTCCTCAGCTTAATGTTTCTGGCTTTGCGACAAAGGAGAAAAAAAAACCCATTGGCTATAATAATAATAATAATATATAGTGACTCTCAATGTCTTCTAGTAAACCCTGGGTTTATCATTACTGGACACCCAGTTTACAGGAATACAATGATTTCAGATGATCAGCACTAAACGTAATCGTTACGTGTTCTTCTCGACACTGACGTGAAGTTAGAGAATAACACACCTTGTAAATCTCCACCGCTCTACAAATCCACATTCGTCTTCCGTTCAGTTACAAAAAACCCGTCACGAGAATAGAGAGAAGACTAGAGAACGTTCCCAGAGGGATAGAGACAAAGTTCGCCGTTTTAAAAAGAACAAAAAGTTATGTTTGAGATGTGTATTTTTTTTCTCTCTATCTCTCTCTGTCTCTGTCTCTCTCTGTCTCTCTCTCTCTCTCTCTCTCTCTCTCTCTCTCCCTCTCTCTCTCTCTCTCTCTCTCTCTCTATCTCTCTCTCTCCCCCCTCTCTCTCTCTCTCTCTCTCTCTCTCTGTCTCTCTCTGTCTCTCTCTCTCTCTCTCTATCTCTCTATCTCTCCCCTCCTCTCTGTCTCTCTCTCTCTCTCTCTCTCTCTCTCTCTCTCTCTCTCTCTCTCTCTCTCTCTCTCTCTCTCTCTCTGTCTCTCTCTCTCTCTCTCTCTCTCTCTCTCTCTCTCTCTCTCTCTCTCTCTCTCTCTCTCTCTCTCTCTCTCTCTCTCTCTCTCTCTCTCTCTGTGTGTCTGTCTGTCTGTCTGTCTGTCTGTCTGTCTGTCTGTCTGTCTCTCTCTCTCTCTCTCTCTGTCTCTTTCTCAATTCAATTAAATTCAAGGGCTTTATTGGCATGGGAAACATGTGTTAACATTGCCAAAGCAAGTGAGGTAGATAATATATAAAGTGAATATATAAAGTGAAATAAACAATAAAAATTAACAGTAAACATTACACATACAGAAGTTTCAAAACAATAAAGACATTACAAATGTCATATTATATATATACAGTGTTTTAACAATGTACAAATGGTTAAAGGACACAATATAAAATAAATAAGCATAAATATGGGTTGTATTTACAATGGTGTTTGTTCTTCACTGGTTGTCCTTTTCTCGTGGCAACAGGTCACAAATCTTGCTGCTGTGATGGCACACTGTGGAATTTCACTGTTTCTCTGTCTCTCTCTCTCTCTCTCTTTCTGTCTCTCTCTTTCTCTCTCTCTCTCTCTCTCTCTCTCTCTCTCTCTCTCTCTCTCTCCCCATCTCTCTCTCTCTCTGGGAGCAATGTTGCTGACGATATACTTTCAAAAGGCTTTTCATCTCAGCTTTGATGGAGTCATTATTTGAAGACAAGGCAAGTAACTTCCTAACCTTGTAGTTAATACAGTGCATAGATATCTTTCTATTTATGTGAAGAGAACATTTATTTTTAAAAACCATATATCCAGACATTTTTCACACACTGTTGCTGGTATTTTGGCCCATTCCTCCATGCAGATCTCCTCTAGAACAGTGATGTTTTGGGGCTGTTGCTGGGCAACACGGACTTTCAACTCCCTCCAAAGATTTTCTATGGGGTTGAGATCTGAGACTGGCTAAGCCACCCAGGACCCTGAAATGCTTTTTTACGAAGCCACTCCTTGTTGCCTGGTGCAGGTCTACAATTTTGTTTCTGGTGTCCTTTGACAGCTCTTTGGTCTTGGCCATAATGGAGTTTGTACTGTGACTGTTTGAGGTTGTGGACAGGTGTCTTTTATACTGATAACAAGTTCAAACAGGTGCCATTAATACAGGTAATGAGTGGAGGACAGAGGAGCCTCTTAAAGAAGAAGTTACAGTTCTGAGAGCCAGAAATCTTGCTTGTTTTGTAGGTGACCAAATACTTATTTTCCACCATTCATTTGCAAATAAATTCATAAAAAATCCTACAATGTGATTTTCTGGATTTTTTTTCTAATTTTGTCTGTCATAGTTGAAGTGTACCTATGATGAAAATTACAGGCCTCTTTCATCTTTTTAAGTGGGAGAACATGCACAATTGGTGGCTGACTAAACACTTTTTGCCCCACTGTATATACTGTATTCTAGTCATGGTTCATCCTATATAACTACTGCTGTCCACTTCATATGTATATACTGTATTCTAGTCATGGTTCATCCTGTATAACTACTGCTGTCCACTTCATATATATATACTGTATTCTAGTCATGGCTCATCCTACTGTCCACTTCATATGTATATACTGTATTCTAGTTCATCCTATATAACTACTGCTGTCCACTTCATATATATATACTGTATTCAAATGGACCGTTGAAGTCTGAAGTTTAATTACACCTTAGCCAAATACATTTAAACTCAGTTTTTCACAATTCCTGACATTTAATCCTAGTAAAATTTCCCTGTTTTAGGTCAGTTAGGATCACCACTTTATTTTAAGAATGTGAAATGTCAGAATAATAGATTTATTTCAGATTTAGTTTCTTTCATCACATTCCCAGTGGGTCAGAAGTTTTTTGTTTTTGTTGTTTCATCAGACCAGAGGACATTTCTCCAAAAAGTACGATCTTTGTCCCCATGTGCAGTTGCAAACCTTTGTCTGGCTTTTTTAATGGCGGTTTTAGAGCAGTGGCTTCTTCCTTGCTGAGCGGTCTTTCAGGTTATGTCGAGATAGGACTTGTTTTTACTGTGGATATAGATACTTTTGTACCTGTTTCCTCCAGCATCTTCACAAGGTCCTTTGCTGTTGTTCTGGGATTGATTTGAACTTTTCGCACCAAAGTACGTTCATCTCTAGGAGACAGAACGCGTCTCCTTCCTGAGCGGTATGACGGCTGCGTGGTCCGATGGTGTTTATGCATACTGTAACGGTTTTCTAGGTGTGAAGGAGAGTCGGACCAAAATGCAGCGTGTAGATTGCGATCCATGTTTAATCAAACAAACGTAAAACACGAATCAATTATAAACACTATAAAACAAAGAACGTAATGAACGTAACCAAACCGAAACAGCCTATACTTGTGTAAACTAACACAGAGACAAGAACAAGGACACTAAGGACAATCACCCACAAAACACTTCAAAGAATATGGCTGCCTAAATATGGTTCCCAATCAGAAACAATGATAAACACCTGCCTCTGATTGAGAACCACTTCAGACAGCCATAGACTTAACTAGAACACCCCACTAAGCTACAATCCCAATATATACACACCACATACAAAACCCCATGCCACACCCTGGCCTGACCAAATAAATGAAGATAAACACAAAATACTTCGACCAGGGCGTGACACATACTATTGTTTGTATAGATGAAGGTGGTACCTTCAGGAATTTGGAAATTGCTTCCAAGGATGAACCAGACTTGTGGAGGTCTACAATAATTTTTCTAAGGTCTTGGCTGATTTCTTTTGATTTTCCCATGATGTCAGGCAAAGAGGCACTGAGTTTGAAGGAAGGCCTTGAAATACATCCACAGGTACACCTCCAATTCACTCAAATTATGTCAATTAGCCAATCAGAAGCTTCTAAAGCCATGGCATAATTTTCTGGAATTTTCCAAGCTGTTTAAAGGCACAGTCAACTTAGTGTATGTAAACTTCTGACCCACTGGAAGTGTGATACAGTGAATTATAAGTGAAATAATCTGTCTGTAAACAATTGTTGGAAAAATTACTTGTGTCATGCACAAAGTAATGTCCTAACCTACCTGCCAAAACTAGTTTTTAACACAAAATTTGTGCAGTTGTTGAAAAACAAGTTTATAGACTCCAAACTAAGTGTATGTAAACTTCCGACTTCAACTGTATATACAGTATATATATATATATATATATATATATAATATATATATATATACACTGGGTGTACAAAACATTAGGAACAACTTCTCTTTCCATGACATAGACTGACCAGGTAAATCCAGGTGAAAGCTATAATCCCTTATTGATGCCTCTTGGTAAATCCACTTCAATCAGTGGAGATGAAGGGGAGGCTAAAGAAGGGTTTTAAGCCTTGAGACAATTGAGACATTGATTGAATCACTTTGTATGACCCCGATTTAGCCCGCTGCAGTAAAAGCTTAATTTTATTGGACCCCAGGAAGAGTAGCTGTTGTCGATTAGAACTATTGGGGATCCTTAATAAATACAAAACTCAATACCAGAAAGTTGTTCTTGAAACATCTACAGGTCGATCACTATTAGGGAATACGGTGCCATTTGGGACAAAGCCTCGGTGTTATTGGGGCTGAAACATCGTTAGTAGAGCCGACAGGATGTACCCCTTGGCAGTATGAGTCAGGACTGAGTCACTAGATGACTACTGCTACTTTACTGCCCTGTGTGACGACAGGCAGATCCCCAGACCCAGAGAAAGGGAATGAGGCCCAGTGCTCAGTCCTAAATGACACCCCGTGTCCAATTTAGAACGCTTCCTTTGACCAGAGCCCATAGAGCTAGTAGTACACCGTGTCAGGAATAGGAGGCCATTTTTGGGGACTCAGTCCCAGTCAACCACTGCTCCACTAGTCATCTCCTTTTATGTAACATAATTGGTTCCGAGAAGGAAAATCTACTTCCTTGTACTAGTCATGCCTCTCATATCCATGGAGATAGGAAGGTACAGGTGAAAGCTAAGGGTAAACGGAGGGGGGCTTTTGGGGAGGCAGGGGGAGATAGGAGGGAGATAGTGGGAGACAGGGGAGACAGGAGGGAGATGGTAGGAGACAGGAGGGAGATAGGGGGAGACAGGAGGGAGATAGGGGGAGACAGGATGGAGATAGGGGGAAACAGGAGGGAGACAGGAGGGAGATAGGGGAGGCTGTGGGAGGGGGAGGGGAGGCAGGGGAAAGGCTGCTCCTGGGAGCACTTACTGTACGGCCGCCCATGGAGTGGCCTTAATGGCCTCCCAGCTGCCTCTGATTGTTACTTAAGCAAACTGCAAGGGAGTGCAACTGTGTGAGTCAGAGGGCTCAATGGGCTCTGTGGGTCGTGTCTCCAATCAGGCGAGGGGAGCAGTGTCGCGCCGGGGGTTTGTATTAGATTACTGTGTAATAAACGACTGCATTCCAAATGACACCCTAATCCCTATATGGTTCACTACCGGTGCCCATCGGGCTCTGGTCAAAAGTAGTGCAGTACAGATGTAGGATCTTAATTTGAGCCAGGTTGCTACAGAAGGGAATATAATCATCGGGCTCTGGTCAAAAGTAGTGCAGTACAGATGTAGGATCTTAATTTGAGCCAGGTTGCTACAGAAGGGAATATAATCATCGGGCTCTGGTCAAAAGTAGTGCAGTACAGATGTAGGATCTTAATTTGAGCCAGGTTGCTACAGAAGGGAATATAATCATGCTATTATGTGGATTATAATTACTGGAAAGGGGTTGATACATTTATCTTAAAAAGAAAAATCAAGTCTGAAATGTCAATGTGGAAGTGACAAACTTCAAAAGATTCTCTCTTTGTTTTGGCGAAAACACGACCCTGCCAAGAAGCACCAGTTCTTGACACGCTCGCTCAACCTGGAAGCTGCAACACCAGCTGGTACCCGGCCCGCCACAAGGAGTCGCTAGAGAGCAAGCTATATACAGGTTAAATACAGGTTATATATACATATATACAGGTTAAATACAGGTTAAATACAGGTTATATACAGGTTAAATACAGGTTATATATACATATATACAGGTTAAATACAGGTTAAATACAGGTTATATACAGGTTAAATACAGGTTATATATACATATATACAGGTTAAATACAGATTAAATACAGGTTATATATACATATATACAGGTTAAATACAGGTTAAATACAGGTTATATACAGGTTATATATAGGTTATATATAGGTTATATATAGGATATAGGTTAAATATAGAATATACATTGGAAATATAGGATATATATATATATACATTTACATTTACATTTAAGTCATTTAGCAGACGCTCTTATCCAGAGCGACTTACAAATTGGTGCTTTCACCTTATGACATCCAGTGGAACAGCCACTTTACAATAGTGCATCTAGGTCTTTTAAGGGGGGGAGAAGGATTACTTTATCCTATCCTAGGTATTCCTTAAAGAGGTGGGGTTTCAGGTGTCTCCGGAAGGTGGTGATTGTATATATATATAGGTTAATTATAGGATATATAAAATATATATATAGGTTAATTATAGGTTAATTATAGGATATATAATATATATATATATATAGTTTCATTATAGGATATATAGAGGATATATATAGGTTATATATAGGTTAAATATAGAGGATATATATAGGTTATATATAGGTTAAATATAGAATATATATAGGTTATATATTATATATAGAATATTTATAGCTTATGTATTATATATAGGTTCATTCTAGGTTATATATAGGTTATATATAGGATATATATCGGTTAAATTCAGGTTAAATATAGGTTATATATAGGTTATATATAAGTTATATATAGGCTAAACATTGGATAAATATATATATATATTTTTTTCTTTGATATACATATATATATATATATATATATATATATATATATATATATATATATATATATATAGGACATATAGGATCCTATATATATAGCTTAAATACAAGTTATATATAGGTTATATATAGGTTATATATAGGATATGATCAGTGTAACTAACCCTGTATTATTAATGTAATCAGGGACTAACCCTAACCCTGTATTATTAATGTAATCAGGGACTAACCCTGTATTATTAATAATAGGACTAACCCTAAATCATGTAATCAGGGACTAACCCTGTATTATTAATTTAATCAGGGACTAACCCTGTATTATTAATTTATCAGGACTAACCCACATATTATTAATTTAATCAGGGACTAACCCTGTATTATTAATTTAATCAGGACTAACCCTGTATTATTAATGTAATCAGGGACTAACCCTGTATTATTAATGTAATCAGGGACTAACCCTAACCCTGTATTATTAATGTAATCAGGGACTAACCCTGTATTATTAATTTAATCAGGGACTAACCCTGTATTATTAATTTAATCAGGGACTAACCCTAACCCTGTATTATTAATGTAATCAGGACTAACCCTGTATTATTAATGTAATCAGGACTAACCCTGTATTATTAATGTAATCAGGGACTAACCCTGTATTATTAATTTAATCAGGGACTAACCCTGTATTATTAATTTAATCAGGACTAACCCTGTATTATTAATGTAATCAGGGACTAACCCTGTATTATTAATGTAATCAGGGACTAACCCTGTATTATTAATTTAATCAGGACTAACCCTAACCCTGTATTATTAATGTAATCAGGGACTAACCCTGTATTATTAATTTAATCAGGACTAACCTAACCCTGTATTATTAATTTAATCAGGACTAACCCTGTATTATTAATTTAATCAGGGACTAACCCTGTATTATTAATGTAATCAGGACCCTAACCCTGTATTATTAATGTAATCAGGGACTAACCCTGTATTATTAATTTAATCAGGACTAACCCTGTATTATTAATTTAATCAGGACTAACCCTGTATTATTAATGTAATCAGGACTAACCCTGTATTATTAATTTAATCAGGGACTAACCCTGTATTATTAATTTAATCAGGACTAACCCTGTATTATTAATGTAATCAGGGACTAACCCTGTATTATTAATGTAATCAGGGACTAACCCTGTATTATTAATTTAATCAGGACTAACCCTGTATTATTAATTTAATCAGGACTAACCCTGTATTATTAATTTAATCAGGGACTAACCCTGTATTATTAATGTAATCAGGGACTAACCCTGTATTATTAATGTAATCAGGGACTAACCCTGTATTATTAATTTAATCAGGGACTAACCCTGTAGTATTAATTTAATCAGGGGACTAACCCTGTATTATTAATGTAATCAGGACTAACCCTGTATTATTAATTTAATCAGGGGACTAACCCTGTATTATTAATTTAATCAGGACTAACCCTGTATTATTAATTTAATCAGGGACTAACCCTAACCCTGTATTATTAATGTAATCAGGGACTAACCCTGTATTATTAATGTAATCAGGACTAACCTAACCCTGTATTATTAATGTAATCAGGACTAACCCTGTATTATTAATTAATCAGGACTAACCCTAACCCTGTATTATTAATATAATCAGGACTAACCCTGTATTATTAATGTAATCAGGACTAACCCTGTATTATTAATTTAATCAGGACTAACCCTGTATTATTAATTTAATCAGGACTAACCCTGTATTATTAATTTAATCTAGGACTAACCCTGTATTATTAATGTAATCAGGGACTAACCCTGTATTATTAATTTAATCAGGGACTAACCCTGTATTATTAATTTAATCAGGGACTAACCCTGTATTATTAATTTAATCAGGGACTAACCCTGTATTATTAATTTAATCAGGGACTAACCCTGTAGTATTAATTTAATCAGGGACTAACCCTGTATTATTAATTTAATCAGGGACTAACCCTGTATTATTAATTTAATCAGGGACTAACCCTGTATTATTAATTTAATCAGGGACTAACCCTAACCCTGTATTATTAATATAATCAGGGACTAACCCTGTATTATTAATTTAATCAGGGACTAACCCTGTATTATTAATGTAATTAACCCTTATTATTAATTAATCAGGGACTAACCCTAACCCTGTATTATTAATGTATCAGTGACTAACCCTGTATTATTAATGTAATCAGGGACTAACCCTGTAGTATTAATTTAATCAGGGACTAACCCTAACCCTGTATTATTAATGTATCAGTGACTAACCCTGTATTATTAATGTAATCAGGGACTAACCCTGTATTATTAATGTAATCAGGGACTAACCCTGTATTATTAATTTAATCAGGGACTAACCCTGTATTATTAATTTAATCAGGGACTAACCCTAACCCTTTTATCACCAGATACAATATATGCAGTATAAGCTCATTCTCTGTGAAGTGTTTGTTACACTGTGAAGTGTTTCTGTTACACTGTGACTGTGAAGTGTCTGTTACACTGTGAAGTGTTTCTGTTACACTGTGAAGTGTCTGTTACACTGTGAAGTGTGTCTGTTACACTGTGAAGTGTTTCTGTTACGTGTTTCTGTTACACTGTGAAGTGTCTGTTACACTGTGAAGTGTTTCTGTTACACTGTGAAGTGTTTCTGTTACACTGTGAAGTGTTTCTGTTACACTGTGAAGTGTCTGTTACACTGTGAAGTGTTTGTTACACTGTGAAGTGTTTGTTACACTGTGAAGTGTCTGTTACACTGCATAGTGTTTCTGTTACACTGTGAAGTGTTTCTGTTACACTACATAGTGTTTCTGTTACACTGTGAAGTGTCTGTTACAGTGAAGTTTTGTTACACTACATAGTGTTTCTGTTACACTGTGAAGTGTTTCTGTTACACTGCATAGTGTTTCTGTTACACTGTGAAGTGTTTCTGTTACACTGTGAAGTGTTTCTGTTACACTGTGAAGTGTTTCTGTTACACTACATAGTGTTTCTGTTACACTACATAGTGTTTCTGTTACACTGTGAAGTGTTTCTGTTACACTGCATAGTGTTTCTCTTACACTGTGAAGTGTTTCTGTTACACTGCATAGTGTTTCTGTTACACTGCATAGTGTTTCTGTTACACTGCATAGTGTGTCTGTTACACTGCATAGTGTGTCTGTTACACTGCATAGTGTTTCTGTTACACTGCATAGTGTGTCTGTTACACTGCATAGTGTTTCTGTTACACTGTGAAGTGTTTCTGTTACACTGCATAGTTGCATAGTGTTTCTGTTACACTGCATAGTGTTTCTGTTACACTGCATAGTGTTTCTGTTACACTGCATAGTGTTTCTGTTGCACTGTCAAGTGTTTCTGTTACACTGCATAGTGTTTCTGTTACACTGCATAGTGTTTCTGTTACACTGCATAGTGTTTCTGTTACACTGCATAGTGTTTCTGTTACACTGCATAGTGTTTCTGTTGCACTGTGAAGTGTTTCTGTTACACTGCATAGTGTTTCTGTTACACTGCATAGTGTTTCTGTTACACTGCATAGTGTTTCTGTTACACTGCATAGTGTGTCTGTTACACTGCATAGTGTTTCTGTTACACTGTGAAGTGTGTTTGTTACACTGTGAAGAGTTTCTGTTAAATCCTCTTAAAGCTATGGGGCAGAATTTTCACTTTTGGATAAATAGCGTGCCCAATTTCAACTTCCTGCTACTCATGACAAGAATATAAGATATGCATATTATTCATAGATTTGGATAGAAAGCACTCTGAAGTTTCTAAAACTGTTTGAATCATGTCTGTGAGTATAACAGAACTTATGTAGCAGGCAAAACAGCGAGGACTAACTGTTAAGAATTATTTTTATTTTTTTTCCCATCTCTCTTCCCTTGTCTTTGCCATTGAAAATTTAATAGGAACCTACTTTCAGTTCCTACCGCTTCCACACAATGTAACCAGTGTTTGGAATATGGCTGAGGTTATTCCTTTGTCTTATCAGGAAGTAGGCCAACTCGGAACAGGGGACACTTTTGTGAGTTGCACAAGACGTGAAGAGCAGAGCTTTTTTCTTTTCGTTCATATATTGAATACAGATTGCCGCGTCTACAATTTGATCGATTATTAACGTTTAAAAAATACCCAACGTTGTATTACAAAAGTAGTTTGAAATATTTTGGCAAAGTTTATAGGCAACTTTTGATAATATTTTGTAGTGACGTTGCGTTTTTCTAAGCAGTTTTTTTCTGGATCAAACGCGCTTTATAAATGGACATTTTGGATATATATGGACGGAATTAATCGTACAAAAGGACCAATTGTGATGTTTATGGGACATATTGGAGTGCCAACAAAAGAAGCTACCACCACTAGGACCAATTGTGATGTTTATGGGACATATTGGAGTGCCAACAAAAGAAGCTACCACCACTAGGACCAATTGTGATGTTTATGGGACATATTGGAGTGCCAACAAAAGAAGCTACCACCACTAGGACCAATTGTGATGTTTATGGGACATATTGGAGTGCCAACAAAAGAAGCTACCACCACTAGGACCAATTGTGATGTTTATGGGACATATTGGAGCCAACAAAAGAAGCTACCACCACTAGGACCAATTGTGATGTTTATGGGACATATTGGAGCCAACAAAAGAAGCTACCACCACTAGGACCAATTGTGATGTTTATGGGACATATTGAGCCAACAAAAGAAGCTACCACCACTAGGACCAATTGTGATGTTTATGGGACATATTGGCCAACAAAAGAAGCTACCACCACTAGGACCAATTGTGGGACATATTTGTCAACAAAAGAAGCTACCACCACTAGGACCAATTGTGATGTTTTGGGACATATTGGAGTGTCAACAAAAGAAGCTACCACCACTAGGACCAATTGTGATGTTTATGGGACATATTGGAGCCAACAAAAGAAGCTACCACCACTAGGACCAATTGTGATGTTTATGGGACATATTGGAGCCAACAAAAGAAGCTACCACCACTAGGACCAATTGTGATGTTTATGGGACATATTGGAGTGTCAACAAAAGAAGCTACCACCACTAGGACCAATTGTGATGTTTATGGGACATATTGGAGTGTCAACAAAAGAAG
Source organism: Oncorhynchus nerka (assembly GCF_034236695.1). Classification (NCBI taxonomy): domain Eukaryota; kingdom Metazoa; phylum Chordata; class Actinopteri; order Salmoniformes; family Salmonidae; genus Oncorhynchus; species Oncorhynchus nerka. The sequence continues at coordinate 28,108 of NW_027039004.1, forward strand.
CTACCACCACTAGGACCAATTGTGATGTTTATGGGACATATTGAGGTCAACAAAAGAAGCTACCACCACTAGGACCAATTGTGATGTTTATGGGACATATTGGCCAACAAAAGAAGCTACCACCACTAGGACCAATTGTGATGTTTATGGGACATATTGGCCAACAAAAGAAGCTACCACCACTAGGACCAATTGTGATGTTTATGGGACATATTGAGTGTCAACAAAGAAGCTACCACCACTAGGACCAATTGTGATGTTTATGGGACATATTGGAGTGCCAACAAAAGAAGCTACCACCACTAGGACCAATTGTGATGTTTATGGGACATATTGGAGCCAACAAAAGAAGCTACCACCACTAGGACCAATTGTGATGTTTATGGGACATATTGAGCCAACAAAAGAAGCTACCACCACTAGGACCAATTGTGATGTTTATGGGACATATTGGAGTGTCAACAAAAGAAGCTACCACCACTAGGACCAATTGTGATGTTTATGGGACATATTGAGTGCCAACAAAAGAAGCTACCACCACTAGGACCAATTGTGATGTTTATGGGACATATTGGAGCCAACAAAAGAAGCTACCACCACTAGGACCAATTGTGATGTTTATGCACAACAAAAGGACATATTTGATGTTTATGGGCCAACAAAAGAAGCTACCACCACTAGGACCAATTGTGATGTTTATGGGACATATTGAGCCAACAAAAGAAGCTACCACCACTAGGACCAATTGTGATGTTTATGGGACATATTGGTCAACAAAGAAGCTACCACCACTAGGACCAATTGTGATGTTTATGGGACATATTGGAGCCAACAAAAGAAGCTACCACCACTAGGACCAATTGTGATGTTTATTGGTCAACAAAAGGACATATTGATGTTTATGGGGTCAACAAAAGAAGCTACCACCACTAGGACCAATTGTGATGTTTATGGGACATATTGGCCAACAAAAGAAGCTACCACCACTAGGACCAATTGTGATGTTTATGGGACATATTGGGCCAACAAAAGAAGCTACCACCACTAGGACCAATTGTGATGTTTATGGGACATATTGGAGCCAACAAAAAGAAGCTACCACCACTAGGACCAATTGTGATGTTTATGGGACATATTGGCCAACAAAAGAAGCTACCACCACTAGGACCAATTGTGATGTTTATGGGACATATTGGAGTGCAACAAAAGAAGCTACCACCACTAGGACCAATTGTGATGTTTATGGGACATATTGGCCAACAAAAGAAGCTACCACCACTAGGACCAATTGTGATGTTTATGGGACATATTGGCCAACAAAAGAAGCTACCACCACTAGGACCAATTGTGATGTTTATGGGACATTTGGAGTGCCAACAAAAGAAGCTACCACCACTAGGACCAATTGTGATGTTTATGGGACATATTGGCCAACAAAAGAAGCTACCACCACTAGGACCAATTGTGATGTTTATGGGACATATTGTAGCCAACAAAAAGCTACCACCACTAGGACCAATTGTGATGTTTATGGGACATATTGGAGCCAACAAAAAAGCTACCACCACTAGGACCAATTGTGATGTTTATGGGACATATTGGAGCCAACAAAAAAGCTACCACCACTAGGACCAATTGTGATGTTTATGGGACATATTGGTCAACAAAAGAAGCTACCACCACTAGGACCAATTGTGATGTTTATGGGACATATTGGAGTGCCAACAAAAGAAGCTACCACCACTAGGACCAATTGTGATGTTTATGGGACATATTGGCGTAGCAACAAAAGAAGCTACCACCACTAGGACCAATTGTGATGTTTATGGGACATATTGGTCAACAAAAGAAGCTACCACCACTAGGACCAATTGTGATGTTTATGGGACATATTGGTGCCAACAAAAGAAGCTACCACCACTAGGACCAATTGTGATGTTTATGGGACATATTGGAGCCAACAAAAGAAGCTACCACCACTAGGACCAATTGTGATGTTTATGGGACATATTGGCCAACAAAAGAAGCTACCACCACTAGGACCAATTGTGATGTTTATGGGACATATTGGCGTAGCAACAAAAGAAGCTACCACCACTAGGACCAATTGTGATGTTTATGGGACATATTGGAGCGTCAACAAAAGAAGCTACCACCACTAGGACCAATTGTGATGTTTATGGGACATATTGGCGTAGCAACAAAAGAAGCTACCACCACTAGGACCAATTGTGATGTTTATGGGACATATTGGCGTAGCAACAAAAGAAGCTCGTCAAAAAGTATTATTAAAGTGTTAGTATTATATTAAAAAGCATATTTTATATTTTATATCAGTGTTTTGTGTAACTCCTGTGTTTTCTGCTGGTGGCTGCAGGCTATCAGATAACAGCTTCTTATGCTTTCGCCGAAAAGCATTTTTAAAAATCTGACATGTCGGCTGGATTCACAACGAGCGTAGCTTTAATTGAGTATCTTACATGTGTGATTTAATGAAAGTTTGAATTTTATAGCATTTTATTTGAATCTGGCGCTCTGCATTTCCCCTGGCAATTGGCCAGTTGAGACGCTAGCGTCTCCCCTATCCTCAAGAGGGTTTTAATTAAGCTGTGTAGAGTTTCTGTTACAGGTAATCTTTCTCTCATTTAGGAACAAAGACAGATCAAATCTCCTACAGAATGATCCCTCCATCTCTCCAACAGAATGATCCCTCCATCTCTCCTACTGAATGATCCCTCCATCTCTCCTACAGAATGATCCCTCCATCTCTCCTACAGAATGATCCCTCCATCTCTCCTACAGAATGATCCCTCCATCTCTCCTACAGAATGATCCCTCCATCTCTCCAACAGAATGATCCCTCCATCTCTCCAACAGAATGATCTCTCCATCTCTCCAACAGAATGATCCCTCCATCTCTCCAACAGAATGATCCCTCCATCTCTCCATCTCTCCTACAGGATGATCCCTCCATCTCTCCATCTCTCCAACAGAATGATCCCTCCATCTCTCCATCTCTCCAACAGAATGATCTCTCCATCTCTCCAACATAATGATCCCTCCATCTCTCCAACAGAATGATCTCTCCATCTCTCCAACAGAATGATCTCTCCATCTCTCCTACAGAATGATCCCTCCATCTCTCCTACAGAATGATCTCTCCATCTCTCCAACAGAATGATCCCTCCATCTCTCCAACAGAATGATCCCTCCATCTCTCCATCTCTCCATCCCTCCATCTCTCCAACAAAATGATCTATCCATCCCTCCATCCCTCCATCTCTCCAACAGAATGATCTCTCCATCTCTCCAACAGAATGATCCCTCCATCTCTCTAACATAATGATCCCTCCATCTCTCCAACAGAATGATCTCTCCATCTCTCCAACAGAATGACCCCTCCATCTCTCCAACAGAATGATCTCTCCATCCCTCCATCCCTCCATCTCTCCAACAGAATGATCTCTCCATCAGAATGATCTCTCCATCTCTCCAACAGAATGATCCCTCCATCTCTCCAACAGAATGATCTCTCCATCTCTCCATCTCTCCAACAGAATGATCTCTCCATCTCTCCAACAGAATGATCTCTCCATCTCTCCAACAAAATGATCTCTCCATCTCTACAACAGAATGATCTCTCCATGTCTCCAACAGAATGATCTCTCCATCTCTCCAACAGAATGATCTCTCCATCTCTCCAACAGAATGATCTCTCCATCTCTCCAACAGAATGATCTCTCCATCTCTCCATCTCTCCAACATAATGATCCCTCCATCTCTCCATCTCTCCAACAGAATGATCTCTCCATCTCTCCATCTCTCCAACATAATGATCCCTCCATCTCTCCAACAGAATGATCTCTCCATCTCTCCATCTCTCCATCTCTCCAACAGAATGATACCTCCATCTCACCAACAGAATGATCCCTCAATCTCTCCATCTCTCCAACAGAATGATCTCTCCATCTCTCCAACAGAATGATCCCTCCATCTCTCCATCTCTCCAACAGAATGATCCCTCCATCTCTCCAACATAATGATCTCTCCATCTCTCCAACAGAATGATCTCTCCATCTCTCCTTCAGAATGAGCTCTCCATCTCTCCAACAGAATGATCTCTCCATCTCTCCAACAGAATGATCCCTCCATCTCTCCAACAGAATGATCCCTCCATCTCTCCAACATAATGATCCCTCCATCTCTCCATCTCTCCAACAGAATGATCCTCCATCTCTCCAACAGAATGATCCCTCCATCTCTCCTACAGAATGATCTCCATCTCTCCATCTCTCCTACAGAATGATCTCTCCATCTCCATCAGAATGATCCCTCCATCTCTCCAACATAATGATCCCTCCATCTCTCCAACAGAATGATCCCTCCATCTATCCATCTCTCCAACAGAATGATCCCTCCATCTCTCCAACATAATGATCCCTCCATCTCTCCTACAGAATGATCTCTCCATCTCTCCAACAGAATGATCTCTCCATCTCTCCTTCAGAATGAGCTCTCCATCTCTCCAACAGAATGATCCCTCCATCTCTCCAACAGAATGATCCCTCCATCTCTCCAACATAATGATCCCTCCATCTCTCCATCTCTCCAACAGAATGATCCCTCCATCTCTCCAACAGAATGATCCCTCCATCTCTCCAACAGAATGATCCCTCCATCTCTCCTTCAGAATGAGCTCTCCATCTCTCCAACAGAATGATCCCTCCATCTCTCCAACAGAATGATCCCTCCATCTCTCCAACAGAATGATCCCTCCATCTCTCCAACAGAATGATCCCTCAATCTCTCCATCTCTCCAACAGAACGATCTCTCCATCTCTCCAACAGAATGATCTCTCCATCTCTCCAACAGAATGATCCCTCCATCTCTCCTTCAGAATGAGCTCTCCATCTCTCCAACAGAATGATCCCTCCATCTCTCCAACAGAAAGATCCCTCCATCTCTCCAACAGAATGATCCCTCCATCTCTCCAACATAATGATCCCTCCATCTCTCCATCTCTCCAACAGAATGATCCCTCCATCTCTCCAACAGAATGATCCTCCAACAGAATGATCTCTCCATCTCTCCATCTCTCCACAGAATGATCTCTCCATCTCTCCATCTCTCCATCAGAATGATCCCTCCATCTCTCCAACATAATGATCCCTCCATCTCTCCAACAGAATGATCCCTCCATCTCTCCATCTCTCCAACGAATGATCCCTCCATCTCTCCAACAGAATGATCCCTCCATCTCTCCATCTCTCCAACAGAATGATCCCTCCATCTCTCCAACAGAATGATCCCTCCATCTCTCCAACAGGATGATCCCTCCATCTCTCCAACAGAATGATCCCTCCATCTCTCCAACAGAATGATCCCTCCATCTCTCCAACATAATGATCCCTCCATCTCTCCATCTCTCCAACAGAATGATCTCTCCATCCCTCCATCTCTCCTACAGAATGATCTCTCAATCTCTCCATCTCTCCTACAGAATGATCTCTCCATCTCTCCATCTCTCCTACAGAATGATCTCTCCATCTCTCCAACAGAATGATCCCTCCATCTCTCCAACAGAATGATCCCTCCATCTCTCCATCTCTCCAACAGAATGATCCCTCCATCTCTCCAACAGAATGATCCCTCCATCTCTCATACAGAATGATCCCTCCATCTCTCCAACAGAATGATCTCTCCATCCAACAGAATGATCCCTCCATTTCTCCATCTCTCCATCAGAATGATCCCTCCATCTCTCCATCTCTCCAACATAATGATCCTCCATCTCTCCAACATAATGATCCCTCCATCCCTCCATCTCTCCTACAGAATGATCCCTCCATCTCTCCATCTCTCCAACAGAATGATCTCTCCATCCCTCCATCTCTCCATCTCTCCAACAGAATGATCCCTCCATCCCTCCATCTCTCCAACAGAATGATCTCTCCATCCCTCCATCTCTCCATCTCTCCAACAGAATGCTCCATCTTCCAACAGAATGATCCCTCCATCCCTCCATCTCTCCAACAGAATGATCCCTCCATCTCTCCAACAGAATGATCCCTCCATCTCTCCATCTCTCCAACAGAATGATCTCTCCATCCCTCCATCTCTCCAACAGAATGATCCCTCCATCCCTCCATCTCTCCAACAGAATGATCCCTCCATCTCTCCATCTCTCCAACAGAATGATCTCTCCATCCCTCCATCTCTCCATCTCTCCAACAGAATGATCCCTCCATCCCTCCATCTCTCCAACAGAATGATCCCTCCATCTCTCCAACAGAATGATCCCTCCATCTCTCCTACAGAATGATCTCTCCATCTCTCCATCTCTCCTACAGAATGATCTCTCCATCTCTCCATCTCTCCATCAGAATGATCCCTCCATCTCTCCAACATAATGATCCCTCCATCTCTCCAACAGAATGATCCCTCCATCTCTCCATCTCTCCAACGAATGATCCCTCCATCTCTCCAACAGAATGATCTCTCCATCTCTCCATCTCTCAAACAGAATGATCCCTCCATCTCTCCAACAGAATGATCCCTCCATCTCTCCAACAGGATGATCCCTCCATCTCTCCAACAGAATGATCCCTCCATCTCTCCAACAGAATGATCCCTCCATCTCTCCAACATAATGATCCCTCCATCTCTCCAACAGAATGATCTCTCCATCCCTCCATCTCTCCTACAGAATGATCTCTCAATCTCTCCATCTCTCCTACAGAATGATCTCTCCATCTCTCCATCTCTCCTACAGAATGATCTCTCCATCTCTCCAACAGAATGATCCCTCCATCTCTCCAACAGAATGATCCCTCCATCTCTCCATCTCTCCAACAGAATGATCCCTCCATCTCTCCAACAGAATGATCCCTCCATCTCTCATACAGAATGATCCCTCCATCTCTCCAACAGAATGATCTCTCCATCTCTCCAACAGAATGATCCCTCCATCTCTCCATCTCTCCATCAGAATGATCCCTCCATCTCTCCATCTCTCCAACATAATGATCCCTCCATCTCTCCAACATAATGATCCCTCCATCCCTCCATCTCTCCTACAGAATGATCCCTCCATCTCTCCATCTCTCCAACAGAATGATCTCTCCATCCCTCCATCTCTCCAACAGAATGATCCCTCCATCCCTCCATCTCTCCAACAGAATGATCTCTCCATCCTCCATCTCTCCATCTCTCCAACAGAATGATCTCTCCATCTCTCCAACAGAATGATCCCTCCATCCCTCCATCTCCAACAGAATGATCCCTCCATCTCTCCAACAGAATGATCCCCTCCATCTCTCCATCTCTCCAACAGAATGATCTCTCCATCCCTCCATCTCTCCAACAGAATGATCCCTCCATCCCTCCATCTCTCCAACAGAATGATCCCTCCATCTCTCCATCTCTCCAACAGAATGATCTCTCCATCCCTCCATCTCTCCATCTCTCCAACAGAATGATCCCTCCATCCCTCCATCTCTCCAACAGAATGATCCCTCCATCTCTCCAACAGAATGATCCCTCCATCTCTCCATCTCTCCAACAGAATGATCCCTCCATCCCTCCAACAGAATGATCCCTCCATCCCTCCATCTCTCCAACAGAATGATCCCTCCATCTCTCCATCTCTCCAACAGAATGATCTCTCCATCTCTCCAACTCTCCAACAGAATGATCTCTCCATCTCTCCAACAGAATGATCTCTCCATCTCTCCATCTCTCCAACATAATGATACCTCCATCTCTCCATCAGAATGATCTCCCATCTCTCCAACAGAATGCCAATAGGGAGGCTGTTTCATTCACCACATTAACGAACACAACAGACCTCACCTCCTGATGAACTAGTCTGCCCCCCCAAATAGAACCCTATTCCCTATATCAAAAATGCATATAGTTTCATAGGCCTCTGGTCCAAAGTAGTTGACTCTAAAGGAAGGAAGGAGACATTTTTGGAACTCATCCTCTCCGGATCGATTCTACACGGCATTCCGATCATGTTCAGATGGGCTCCTGTTGTCATAACAACAGGCCTGGTGTATAATGCACCGTATCATATTGCTGGTCAGGGGGCCTGTGTTTTTGTAATGCGGTTGGAGTGAGCTGTCTAAATAGCTATTGATTAGGATGAGCTGCGGTTTCCTTCAGGCTTGATTATCCTCTCTGAGACGTGTGCAGGTCTGCGGTGGCTGAAATGGAAGGATTGGATTGGACGCTGAGGAGAGGGGAGAAGGTGGATTGCTATACGGGGTGGATGACTGTACCGTACTGTGTGTGTGTGTGTTATTGTTCATCTTGTGGAATCGATACACAAAACAACAGATATTAAAATCTGACCCCTATACCACATGCTTTCAGAGACATCAGCTGCTTTCCAAATGAGTCCCTTTGGGACTCATAGGGCTCTGGTCTAAAGAAGGGCACTATATATAGGGAATAGGGTTCTATAGGGCTCTGGTCTAAAGTAGTGCACTATATAGGGAATAGGGTTCTATAGGGTTCTGGTCTAAAGTAGTGTACTATATAGGGAATAGGGTTCTATAGGGCTCTGGTGTAAAGTAAGTGCACTATATAGGGAATAGGGTTCTATAGGGCTCTGGTCTAAGTAGTGCACTACATAGGGAATAGGGTTCTATAGGGCTCTGGTGTAAAGTAGTGCACTATATAGGGAATAGGGTTCTATAGGGCTCTGGACTAAAGTAGTGTATTATATAGGTAATAGGGTTCTATAGGGCTCTGGTCTAAAGTAGTGCACTATATAGGGAATAGGGTTCTATAGGGCTCTGGTCTAAAGTAGTGCACTATATAGGGAATAGGGTTCTATAGGGCTCTGGTCTAAAGTAGTGTACTATATAGGGAATAGGGTTCTATAGGGCTCTGGTCTAAAGTAGTGCACTATATAGGGAATAGGGTTCTATAGGGCTCTGGTCTAAAGTAGTGTACTATATAGGGAATAGGGTTCTATAGGGGCTCTGGTCTAAAGTAGTGCACTATATAGTGAATAGGGTTCTATAGGGCTCTGGTCTAAAGTAGTGCACTATATAGGGAATAGGGTTCTATAGGGCTCTGGTCTAAAGTAGTGGACTATATAGGGAATAGGGTTCTATAGGGCTCTGGTCTAAAGTAGTGCACTATATAGGGAATAGGGTTCTATAGGGCTCTGGTCTAAAGTAGTGCACTACATAGGGAATAGGGTTCTATAGGGCTCTGGTATAAAGTAGTGTACTATATAGGGAATAGGGTTCTATAGGGCTCTGGTCTAAAGTAGCACTATATAGGGAATAGGGTTCTATAGGGCTCTGGTCTAAAGTAGTGCACTATATAGGAATAGGGTTCTATAGGGCTCTGGTCTAAAGTAGTGCACTATATAGGGAATAGGGTTCTATAGGGCTCTGGTCTAAAGTAGTGCACTATATAGGAATAGGGTTCTATAGGGCTCTGGTCTAAAGTAGTGCACTATAGGGTTCTATAGGGCTCTGGTCTAAAGTAGTGCACTATATATAGGAATAGGGTTCCATAGGGCTCTGGTCTAAAGTAGTGCACTATATATAGAATAGGGTTCCATAGGGCTCTGGTCTAAAAGTAGTGCACTATATATAGGAATAGGGTTCCATAGGGCTCTGGTCTAAAGTAGTGCACTATATATAGGAATAGGGTTCCATAGGGCTCTGGTCTAAAGTAGTGCACTATATATAGGAATAGGGTTCCATAGGGCTCTGGTAGGGGATAGAAACACACTGAGATGTTGTGTCGGTCCGTAGGGCAGGGTAGCCTAGTGGTTAGAGTGGAGTGGCGGCAGGGTAGCCTAGTGGTTAGAGTGGAGTGGCGGCAGGGTAGCCTAGTGGTTAGAGTGGAGTGGTGGCAGGGCAGCCTAGTGGTTAGAGTGGAGTGGCGGCAGGGTAGCCTAGTGGTTAGAGTGGAGTGGCGGCAGGGCAGCCTAGTGGTTAGAGTGGAGTGGCGGCAGGGTAGCCTAGTGGTTAGAGCTTTGGACTATGAACTTGTAACCGAAAGGTTGCAAGTTCATATCCCCGAGCTGACAAGGTACAAATCTGTCGTTCTGCCCCTGAAACAGGCAGTTAACCCACTGTTCCCAGGCTGTCATTGAAAATAAGAATTTGTTCTTAACTGACTTGCCTAGTTAAATAAAGTTTAAATAAATAAATAAAAAACCACACTGTCATTAGGTCGTATTGTGTTGTTGAGAAACAAGGTGCAAACAAGAGTAGCAGAGAAACCTGTCTGTCTCTCTGTCTGTCTGTCTGTCTGTCTGTCCGTAACTCTCTCTCTCTCTCTCTCTCTCTCCACGTGGAATGGTAATGAGTGGACAAGGATGCTATAATGGAAGCAATCTCTTTTCAGTAAATAAATGTGTTGTATCACTTTGATAGTTTCCCTTGAGAAATCAGGAAGGAAGATCTCCATCAATTAATACACGCACACAAACACACACACACACACACACACACACACAGAGAGACAAGCAAGGAGTGACAAGACTGACAATCACATCCGTCCACTAAAGCATTCTCCTCTTCCTCCCTCACAACTGGTTCTACTGCAATCCTCCTCTTCCTCCCTCGTCAACTACTTGGCTGGTTCTACTGCCATCCTCCTCTTCCTCCCTCGTCAACTACTTGGCTGGTTCTACTGCCATCCTCCTCTTCTTCCCTCGTCAACTACTTGACTGGTTCTACTGCCATCCTCCTCTTCCTCCCTCGTCAACTACTTGGCTGGTTCTCCTGCCATCCTCCTCTTCCTCACCAGTAACTACTTGACTGGGTCTACTGCCATCCTCCTCTTCCTCACCAGTAACTACTTGACTGGTTCTACTGCCATCCTCCTCTTCCTCCCTCATTAACTACTTGACTGGTTCTACTGCCATCCTCCTCTTCCTCCCTCATCAACTACTTGGCTGGTTCTACTGCCATCCTCCTCTTCCTCCTCATCAACTACTTGGCTGATTCTACTGGCATCCTCCTCTTCCTCCCTCATCAACTACTTGACTGGTTCTACTGCCATCCTCCTCTTCCTCCCTCATCAACTACTTGGCTGGTTCTACTGCCATCCTCCTCTTCCTCCCTCATCAACTACTTGGCTGGTTCTACTGCCATTCCCCTCTTCCTCCCTCATCAACTACTTGGCTGGTTCTACTGCCATCCTCCTCTTCCTCCCTCATCAACTACTTGGCTGATTCTACTGGCATCCTCCTCTTCCTCCCTCATCAACTACTTGGCTGGTTCTACTGCCATCCTCCTCTTCCTCCCTCATCAACTACTTGGCTGGTTCTACTGCCATCCTCCTCTTCCTCCCTCATCAACTACTTGGCTGGTTCTCCTGCCATCCTCCTCTTCCTCACCAGTAACTACTTGACTGGGTCTACTGCCATCCTCCTCTTCCTCACCAGTAACTACTTGACTGGTTCTACTGCCATCCTCCTCTTCCTCACCAGTAACTACTTGACTGGTTCTCCTGGCATCCTCCTCTTCCTCCCTCATCAACTACTTGACTGGTTCTCCTGCCATCCTCCACTTCCTCCTCGTCAACTACTTGGCTGGTTCTACTGCCATCCTCCTCTTCTCCCTCATCAAATACTTGGCTGGTTCTACTGCCATCCTCCTCTTCCTCACCAGTAACTGTGACTGGTTCTACTGCAATCCTCCTCTTCCTCACCAGTAACTACTTGACTGGTTCTCCTGGCATCCTCCTCTTCCTCCCTCATCAACTACTTGACTGGTTCTCCTGCCATCCTCATCTTCCTCCCTCGTCAACTACTTGGCTGGTTCTCTGCCATCCTCCTCTTCCTCCCTCATCAACTACTTGACTGGTTCTACTGCCATCCTCCTCTTCCTCCCCTCATTAACTACTTGACTGGTTCTACTGCCATCCTCCTCTTCCTCACCATCAACTACTTGACTGGTTCTACTGCCATCCTCCTCTTCCTACCTCATCAACTACTTGACTGGTTCTACTGCCATCCTCCTCTTCCTCCCTCGTCAACTACTTGGCTGGTTCTCCTGCGATCCTCTTCTTCCTCCCTCGTCAACTACTTGACTGGTTCTCCTGCGATCCTCCTCTTCCTTCCTCATCAACTACTTGACTGGTTCTACTGCCATCCTCCTCTTCCTCCCTCATCAACTACTTGACTGGTTCTACTGCCATCCTCCTCTTCCTCCCTTGTCAACTACTTGGCTGGTTCTACTGCCATACTCCTCTTCCTCACCATTAACTACTTGGCTGGTTCTACTGCCATCCTCCTCTTCATCACCATTAACTACTTGACTGGTTCTCCTGCCATCCTCCTCTTCATCACCATTAACTACTTGACTGGTTCTACTGCCATCCTCTTCCTTACCATTAACTACTTGACTGGTTCTACTGCCAACCTCCTCTTCGTCACCATTAACTACTTGACTGGTTCTACTGCCAACCTCCTCTTCGTCACCATTAATTACTTGACTGGTTCTACTGCCATCCTCCTCTTCCTCACCATTAACTACTTGACTGGTTCTACTGCCATCCTCCTCTTCCTCCCTCATCAATTACTTGACTGGTTCTACTGCCATCCTCTTCCTCACCATTAACTACTTGGCTGGTTCTACTGCCATCCTTCTCTTCCTCCCTCATCAACTACTTGACTGGTTCTACTGCCATCCTCCTCTTCCTCCCTCATTAACTACTTGACTGGTTCTACTGCCATCCTCCTCTTCCTCACCATCAACTACTTGACTGGTTCTGCCATCCTCCTCTTCCTCCCTCGTCAACTACTTGGCTGGTTCTGCGATCCCCTTCCTCTTCCTCCCTCGCCACCATTTGGCTGGTTCTCCCCCGATCCTCTTCTTCCTCCCTCGTCAACTACTTGACTGGTTCTATCCTCCTCTTCCTTGCTCATCCTCCCTCTTCCTCCCTCTTGTCAACTACTTGGCTGGTTCTCCTGCCATCCTCCTCTTCCTCCTCATCAACTACTTGACTGGTTCTACTGCCATCCTCCTCTTCACTCCTTGTCAACTACTTGGCTGGTTCTACTGCCATACTCCTCTTCCTCACCATTAACTACTTGGCTGGTTCTACTGCCATCTTCCTCTTCATCACCATTAACTACTTGACTGGTTCTCTATGCCATCCTCCTCTTCATCACCATTAACTACTTGACTGGTTCTACTGCCATCCTCTTCCTTACCATTAACTACTTGACTGGTTCTACTGCCATCCTCCTCTTCCTCATCAATAACTACTTGACTGGTTCTACTGCCATCCTCCTCTTCCTCACCATTAACTACTTGGCTGGTTCTACTGCCATCCTCCTCTTCCTCACCAGTAACTACTTGACTGGTTCTCCTGCCAACCTCCTCTTCGTCACCATTAATTACTTGACTGGTTCTACTGCCATCCTCCTCTTCCTCACCATTAACTACTTGACTGGTTCTACTGCCATCCTCCTCTTCCTCCCTCATCAATTACTTGACTGGTTCTACTGCCATCCTCTTCCTCACCATTAACTACTTGACTGGTGCTCCTGCCATCCTCCTCTTCATCACCATTAACTACTTGACTGGTTCTACTGCCATCCTCCTCTTCCTCACCATTAACTACTTGGCTGGTTCTACTGCCATCCTCCTCTTCCTCACCAGTAACTACTTGACTGGTTCTCCTGCCAACCTCCTCTTCGTCACCATTAATTACTTGACTGGTTCTACTGCCATCCTCCTCTTCCTCACCATTAACTACTTCACTGGTTCTACTGCTATCCTCCTCTTCCTCACCATCAACTACTTGGCTGGTTCTACTGCTATCCTCCTCTTCCTCACCATCAACTACTTGACTGGTTCTACTGCCATCCTCCTCTTCCTCCCTCATCAACTACTTGGCTGGTTCTACTGCTATCCTCCTCTTCCTCACCATCAACTACTTGACTGGTTCTACTGCCATCCTCCTCTTCCTCCCTCATCAACTACTTGGCTGGTTCTACTGCTATCCTCCTCTTCCTCCCTCTGGGCCAACTCTGGGCCAATTGTGCCCCGCCCTATGGGACTCCCAAGCACAGCCGGTTGTGATACAGCCGGAATTCGAATCAGGGTGTCTGTAGTGATGCTTCAAGCACTGAGGTCCTTTTGCCTTAGACCGTTGCACCACTAGGGAGACCCCCCGACTCAGAAACAACCAGGGTCAACGTCTTGCTCAAGGGCACGTCGACAGATCACCCCCCCACCCCCCGACTCAGAAGCAACCAGGGTCAACGCCTTGCCCAAGGGCACGTCGACAGATCACCCACCAGCCCTCCAAGATCCCCCCGCACAGGTCCCCAAGAGCTGCCCCTCAACAATCAAAGACCCCCAGACAGCCCCCCAGAGAAAGCTTAAAGATAATCATTCCATTC
>NW_027039005.1:0-10000 GCF_034236695.1 Oncorhynchus nerka
TCACTCTGCGTTAGTTAATAACACAGTCCTCACCAATCCTCCTTCCTGCGTTAGTCCTCCTTCCTGATTCAATAACACAGTCCTCACCAATCCTCCTTCCTGATTCACTCTGCGTTAGTTAATAACACAGTCCTCACCAATCCTCCTTCCTGATTCACTCTGCGTTAGTTAATAACACAGTCCTCACCAATCCTCCTTCCTGATTCACTCTGCGTTAGTTGATAACACAGTCCTCCTTCCTGATTCACTCTGCGTTAGTTAATATCACAGTCCTCCCCAATCCTCCTTCCTGATTCACTCTGTGTTAGCTACGTAAGGGGATCCTCAGAGTCCTAGGTGTGCCTGACCGTGTGACACATACCCAGGATTCTGGTCCTTATTTTAGCAGCCCTGTCGACAGACTTCTTCCTGGTAAGCGGGGGCTTCTGTTACTCTTTACCGCTTTTGTAACCCCCCGCGGTTCCGGAAAGATCTATGAAACGCTCTCCTCAGGTTATCAAACAGAATTCTCATCCTGCTTCCTCATACGTCCTTCCTGGTCTTCAGTTTTAATGTCTTGATTTACCCCCTAGACCAGGTTAAACCAGGTTAAACCAGTTTAGACCAGTTTGGACCAGTTTAGACCAGGTTAACCAGTTTAGACCAGGTAAACCAGGTTAGACCAGGTAGTCTTACATTTCTGAGTACCCACCATGTACCCACCAAGTACCACCATGTGCCCACCATGTACCCACCATGTACCCACCATGTACCCACCAAGCATCCACCATGTACCCGCCATGTACCCACCATGTACCCACCATGTACCCACCAAGCATCCACCATGTACCCGCCATGTACCCACCATGTACCCACCATGTACCCACCAAGCATCCACCATGTACCCGCCATGTACCCACCATGTACCCACCAAGTACCACCATGTGCCCACCATGTACCCGCCATGTACCCACCATGTACCCACCATGTGGCTCTAAATCTAAGCTCCTGGCCTTTCAGTAGCTTGATCAGCAACATCAGGAGTAGCTCCTTGGTCGGTCTCCTAGCCTGTCTCCTAGCCTGTCTCCTAGCCTGTCTCCTGACCTGTCTCCTAGCCTGTCTCCTAGCCTGTCTCCTAGCCTGTCTCCTAGCCTGTGAGTGATGCCAAGGAGATTCAGGTAACATTACTAACCTCCTGAGTTTTATAAATAGGCTACTCTCTTGTGAGGAAGTTGAACTTGGTCCGTGACTCAAGACCATTGGCGTATCATTTTCCCTTCCCTTCTGACATCTTGGATTTCCTCTGTGGTTATTACAGTTGACAAAGTGGAAAGGACAAGGGGGTCACTGAGTTCTCAAAGGGGACTGTACAGTCGTACTAAACTTCTCTCTCTCTCTCTATAAGCCCTCGCTTATTTGTCAAATGTTGTTATGTCTTTCCAGGCTGCCGAGGGAAAGTTACTGTGGGCAGTGCCGCCCAAAACACATTCAGGTGGCGGGACAAACAGCTCTTAAAACACCTTGGATTGGTCACTTTGGGTCACATGTCTGCTGCTCAGGAAATAACACCAGAAACGACTGTTTACCCAGTGAGGGTTCAGAACCTCATTTATCAGTTTCTCTCTGTTCTCTCTGTTCTCTCTGTCCCCCTCTCTCTCTCTCTCTCTCTCTCTCTCTCTCTCTCTCTCTCTGTTCTCTCTCTCGCTCTCTCTCTCTGTTCTCTCTCTCGCTCTCTCTCTCTGTTCTCTCTCTCTCTCTCTCTCGCTCTCTCTCTCTCTCTCTCTCTCTCTCTGTCTCTCTCTCTCTCTCTCTCTCTCTCTGTTCTCTCTCTCTCTCTCTCTCTCTCTCTCTCTCTCTCTCTCTCTCTCTCTGTTCTCTCTCTCTCTCTCTGTTCTCTCTCTCTCTCTCTCTCTCTCTATGTTCTCTCTCTCTCTCTCTATTCTCTCTCTCTCTCTGTTCTCTCTCTTTCTCTCTCTCTCTCTCTCTCTCTCTCTGCTCTCTCTCTCTCTGTTCTCTCTCTCGCTCTCTCTCTCTGTTCTTCTCTCTCTCTCTCTCTCTCTCTCTCTCTCTCTCTCTGACATGTCTTTTGGGTGCGGTTGCAGTTGGCAGCTCTTCCTGGCCCTGAGTCAGGCTCCAACATACACAGAGCACCTGTCAGCTCAGGGAGGAGACGAGACACTGCTGCCTTGTCTTCTGACTGAGAAGGGGACAGAGAAACACACACAGCTAACTGCGGTTGTATATCGAATCTAATTTGTTCCACCTTTTGTCATTAAGGTTGAGAAAACATAGTTACTGTTTTAGAGCTTCCTGTCTCATTCAAAAAATATATATATATATGTTGTTGCTTATTGCGTGTTCATTTCCTGTCTGGAGGGCGGGGGTGTGTGCTATGCCAGTGGTCAGGTGATCTAGTCTCACTCTGAGTTTAAATCAGCTGGGTTTTGTAGGTAGCCTGGTCTCAGATCTGTTTGTGTTGTCTTGCCAACTCCTGTGTTTGGTGGGACAAGAGGACATCTTTTAGACATGTGCAGGTAAGGTGTAAAAACAAATATTAAAAAAAGAGATTGTTTTAATCAGATTGATGAAAATCTAAGCTCAGTTCAATATATTTCTGCTCTGTGTCACCCTGAGGTAATGTATCAGAATAACACTTCATCACCAATACGAGGTCTTTATTACCAGCAATAGTCCCTGTGCCCAGGAATGACAAGGTAGTCTGTCTAAATGACTATCGCCCCGTAGCGCTCTCGTCTGTAGCCATGAAATGCCTTGAAAGGCTGGTCATGCCTCACATCAACACCATCATCCCAGAAACCCTAGACCCACTCCAATTTGCATACCGCCCTAGCAGATCCACAGATGATGCAATCTCTATTGCACTCCACACTGCCCTTTCTCACCTGGACAAAAGGAACACCTATGTGAGAATGCTATTCATTGATTACAGCTCAGCGTTCAACGCCATAGTGCCCTCGAAGCTCATCACTACGCTAAGGACCCGGGGACTAAACACCTCCCTCTGCAACTGGATCCTGGACTTCCTGACGGGCCGTCCCCAGGTGGTGAGGGGAGGCAACAACACCTCTACCACGCTGATCCTCAATACAGGAGCCCCCCAGGTGGTGAGGGTAGGCAACAACACCTCTACCATGCTGATCCTCAATACAGGAGCTCCCCAGGTAGTGAGGGTAGGTAACAACACCTCTACCATGCTGATCCTCAATACAGGAGCCCCCCAGGTGGTGAGGGTAGGCAACAACACCTCTACCACGCTGATCCTCAATACAGGAGCCCCCCAGGTGGTGAGGGTAGGTAACAACACCTCTACCACGCTGATCCTCAATACAGGAGCCCCCCAAGTGGTGAGGGTAGGCAACAACACCTCTACCATGCTGATCCTCAATACAGGAGCCCCCCAGGTGGTGAGGGTAGGTAACAACACCTCTACCATGCTGATCCTCAATACAGGAGCCCCCCAGGTGGTGAGGGGAGGCAACAATACAGGATCCCCCCAGGTGGTGAGGGGAGGCAACAATACAGCAGCCCCCCAGGTGGTGAGGGGAGGCAACAACACATCTACCATGCTGATCCTCAATACAGGAGCCCCCCAGGTGGTGAGGGTAGGCAACAACACCTCTACCACACTGATCCTCAATACAGGAGCCCCCCAGGTGGTGAGGGTAGGTAACAACACCTCTACCATGCTGATCCTCAATACAGGAGCCCCCCAGGTGATGAGGGGAGGTAACAACACCTCTACCATGCTGATCCTCAATACAGGAGCCCCCCAGGTGGTGAGGGGAGGTAACAACACCTCTACCATGCTGATCCTCAATACAGGAGCCCCCCAGGTGGTGAGGGTAGGTAACAACACCTCTACCATGCTGATCCTCAATACAGGAGCCCCCCAGGTGGTGAGGGTAGGTAACAACACCTCTACCATGCTGATCCTCAATACAGGAGCTCCCCAGGTGGTGAGGGTAGGTAACAACACCTCTACCATGCTGATCCTCAATACAGGAGCTCCCCAGGTGGTGAGGGTAGGTAACAACACCTCTACCATGCTGATCCTCAATACAGGAGCCCCCCAGGTGGTGAGGGTAGGTAACAACACCTCTACCATGCTGATCCTCAATACAGGAGCCCCCCAGGTGGTGAGGGTAGGCAACACCACGTCTGCCACGTCGAGAACTTCAAGTTCCTCTGAGTCCACATCACCAAGGAATCAACATGGTCCGTACACACCCATACAGTTGTGTCAGAGCTGCAGTCAGAGCTGTCAGTCTGCATGAAGCAGCCAGAGCTGTCATTCTGCAAGGAGCTGTCAGTCTGCAAGGAGCTGTCAGTCTGCAAGGAGCTGTCAGTCTTCAAGGAGCTGCCAGTCTGCAAGGAGCTGCCAGTCTGCAAGGAGCTGCTAGTCTGCAAGGTGCTGCCAGTCTGCAAGGAGCTGCTAGTCTGCAAGGTGCTGCCAGTCTGCAAGGAGCTGCCAGTCTGCAGGGAGCTGCCAGTCTGCAAGGAGCTGCCAGTCTGCACGGAGCCGCCAGAGCTGCAAGTCTGTAAGAAGCCGCCAGAGCTGTCAGTCTACATGGAGCAGCCAGAGCCGCCAGTCAGCGTGGAGCAGTCAGAGCCGCCAGTCAGCAGGGGTCAGTCAGATTCTTCCAGATCTGCCAGTCAGCCAGACTCTTCCAGATCTGCCAGTCAGCCAGATTCTTCCAGATCTGCCAGTCAGCCAGATTCTTCCAGATCTGCCAGTCAGCCAGAATCTTCCAGATCTGCCAGTCAACCAGGCTCTTCCAGATCTGCCAGTCAGCCAGATTCTTCCAGATCTACCAGTCAGCCAGAATCTTCCAGATCTGCCAGTCAACCAGGTTCTTCCAGATCTGCCAGTCAGCCAGAATCTTCCAGATCTGCCAGTCAACCAGGCTCGTCCAGATCTGCCAGTCAGCCAGATTCTTCCAGATCTGCCAGTCAGCCAGAATCTTCCAGATCTGCCAGTCAACCGGGCTCTTCCAGATCTGCCAGTCAGCCGGGATCTTCCAGATCTGCCAGTCAGCCGGGATCTGCCAGAACTGCCAGTCAACCGGGCTCTTCCAGATCTGCCAGTCAGCCAGGCTCTTCCAGATCTGCCAGTCAGCCAGGCTCTTCCAGATCTGCCAGTCAGCCGGGCTCTTCCAGATCTGCCAGTCAGCCGGGATCTGCCAGTCAGCCAGGATCCGCCAGTCGGCCAGGATCCGCCAGTCAGCCAGGATCTGCCAGTCAGCCAGGATCTGGTAGATCCATCAACCTGCCTGAGCTTCCTCTTACTCCTGAGCTTCCTCTTACTCCTGAGCTTCCTCTTACTCCTGAGCTTCCTCTTACTCCTGAGCTTGCTTTCGCTCCTGAGCTTCCTTTCGCTCCTGAGCTTCCTTTCGCTCCCGAGCATCCTTTCGCTCCCTAGCTTCCTTTCGCTCCCGAGCTTCCTTTCACTCCCGAGCTTCCTTTCACTCCCGAGCTTCCTTTCACTCCCGAGCTTCACCTCAGTCCCGAGCTTCACCTCAGTCCCGAGCTTCACCTCAGTCCCGATCTGCTCCTCAGTCTAGTGGGGTTCTGGGTGAGGACTACTAGGCCATGGTTGGCGGCGAGGTTTGACTATCCAGGGACGCAAGGAGAGGGGACTAAGACATTAACTGAGTGGGGTCCACGTCCCGCGCCGGAGCCAACACCATGGACAGACGCCCACCCGGACCCTCCCTATTGATTTGAGGTGCGTTCAGGAGTCCGCACCTTAGAGGGGATGTTCTGTCACGCCCTGGTCGAAGTATTTTGTGTTTTTCTTCATGTATTTGGTCAGGCCAGGGTGTGACATGGGTTTTTGTATGTGGTGTGTAGCTTAGTGGGATTGTAGCTTAGTGGGGTGTTCTAGGAGAGTCTATGGCTGTCTGAAGTGGTTCTCAATCAGAGGCAGGTGTTTATCGTTGTCTCTGATTGGGAACCATATTTAGGCAGCCATATTCTTTGGTTGTATTGTGGGTGATTGTCCTGAGTGTCTTGATGTCCGTGTTAGATGACACATGTATAGGCTGTTTTCGGTTTTCGTTTCGTTTATTGTTTTGTAGTGTTCGTGTTTAGTCGTGTTTTACGTTTGTTTAATAAACATGAATCGCAATCGACACGCTGCAGTTTGGTCCGACTCTCCTTCACCATATGAAAACCGTGACACGTACACACCCATACAGTTGTGAAGAGGGCACGACAGCGCCTCGCGACCCTCAGGAGGCTGGGTCCTCAGATCCTCTAAAAGTTATACAGCTGCACCATTGAGAGCCTCTTGACTGGCTGCATCACCGCTTGGCACCGCGACCGCAAGAAAACCGAACGCACGGCGCGACAGAAGGTGGAAAATATGGTCCAGTAGCTCCATATTGTTTGATACAATCCTGTTTAGTCTCCATATTGTTTTAATGAGCAGTTTGAGTGTTTATTGTGGATATCTGGGTGGAAGATCTAACCCATCTGGGTGGTAGGAGATCCTATAGGCCCTATAGCAGTAACCTCAAGGGGTGAGGGGATCCTATAGGCCCTATAGTAGTAACCTCAAGGGGTGAGGTCATCCTATAGGCCCTATAGTAGTAACCTCAAGGGGTGTGGACATCCTATAGGCCCTATAGCAGTAACCTCAAGGGGTGAGGGGATCCTATAGGCCCTATAGCAGTAACCTCAAGGGGTGAGGGGATCCTATAGGCCCTATAGCAGTAACCTCAAGGGGTGTGGACATCCTATAGGCCCTATAGCAGTAACCTCAAGGGGTGAGGGGATCCTATAGGCCCTATAGCAGTAACCTCAAGGGGTGAGGGGATCCTATAGGCCCTATAGTAGTAACCTCAAGGGGTGAGGTCATCCTATAGGCCCTATAGTAGTAACCTCAGTAACCTCAAGGGGTGTGGACATCCTCAATAGGCCCTATAGCCCAGTAACCTCAATGAATGGGGGTGGGGACAAGAGTACTAATCTGGAGGAGGTGTTAGGAGCTGTTCACAGTAGGATATCATCTGGTCCCGGGTGGAATAAAATGAGTTGGTTGACCCTCGAATTGTATTACTTTTTTCTAATTTTAGGAACAGCATCAGATCTTTGAGCCAAAGGCTAACGGAGGTTTGATAGATTTCCAATCCGATAAAATCCTTCTGAGGGCCAACGGGGAGGCAAAGGGATCTAGCTGTCTATTGGTCAGAGAAGGGATCTAGCTGTCTATTGGTCAGAGAAGGGATCTAGCTGTCTATTGGTCAGAGAAGGGATCTAGCTGTCTATTGGTCAGAGAAGGGATCTAGCTGTCTATTGGTCAGAGAAGGGATCTAGCTGTCTATTGGTCAGAGAAGGGATCTAGCTGTCTATTGGTCAGAGAAGGGATCTAGCTGTCTATTGGTCAGAGAAGGGATCTAGCTGTCTATTGGTCAGAGAAGGGATCTAGCTGTCTATTGGTCAGAGAAGGGATCTAGCTGTCTATTGGTCAGAGAAGGGATCTAGCTGTCTATTGGTCAGAGAAGGATTGTTGTTTTGTAGTCCAATAATAGCCATTTCTGGGTGAAGCTGTATATCAAATGCTTCAGAAAAGGCTTTTAAATATAATGGACCAATAGTCTGCCAGACAGGGACTGGACCAGAACATGTGGATCAAGTCCACCAAGGAGCTTTTACACCTGTCACATCTACCATCAATATATGGGTAGAATTTGGACAATCTGGCCTTACTGAAAATGGATACGGTGAAGTACCTTATATTGTATAAGACTGAGCCGGGCACAAGAGGAGCTTCCATTTACCCAGAGTAAGGCACTATTCCAGACTTCATCAGAGGTCTCTCCACCAAGTTCCTTAAGGCACTATTCCAGACTTCATCAGAGGTCTCTCCACCAAGTTCCTTAAGGCACTATTCCACACTTCATCAGAGGTCTCTCCACCAAGTTCCTTAAGACACTATTCCAGACTTCATCAGAGGTCTCTCCACCAAGTTCCTTAAGGCATATTCCAGACTTCATCAGAGGTCTCTCCACCAAGTTCCTTAAGACACTATTCCAGACTTCATCAGAGGTCTCTCCACCAAGTTCCTTAAGGCACTATTCCAGACTTCATCAGAGGTCTCTCCACCAAGTTCCTTAAGGCACTATTCCAGACTTCATCAGAGGTCTCTCCACCAAGTTCCTTAAGACACTATTCCAGACTACAGGTCACGCCTGCTCCCGCTCCCTGGCGCTCGAGGGCATTGCATGTGTAGACCTATAGACTACAGGTCACAATAGACTACAGGGCCCTCCTCCTGCCCTCAGGACACTCCCCCTGCCCTCCTCCTGCCCTCAGGACACCCCTCACCCCTCCTGCCCTCAGGACACTCCCCCTGCCCTCCTCCTGCCCTCAGGACACTCCCCCTGCCCTCCTCCTGCCCCCAGGACACCCCTCACCCCTCCTGCCCTCAGGACACCCCTCACCCCTCCTGCCCTCAGGACACCCCTCACCCCTCCTGCCCCAGGACACTCCCCCTGCCCTCCTCCTGCCCTCAGGACACCCCTCACCCCTCCTGCCCTCAGGACACTCCCCCTGCCCTCCTCCTGCCCTCAGCACACTCCCCCTTCCCTCCTCCTGCCCTCAGGACACTCCCCCTGCCCTCAGGACACCCCTCACCCCTCCTGCCCTCAGGACACTCCCCCTGCCCTCCTCCTGCCCTAAGGACACTCCCCCTGCCCTCCTCCTGCCCTCAGGACACCCCTCACCCCTCCTGCCCTCAGGACACTCCCCCTGCCCTTTTAGGAAAGTAGCCTAAAAAAATAGGCTTGGAGTGGTTAAGGCTAGGGTTAGGTTTAGGGTTAGAATGGTTAAGGTTAGAATGGTTAAGGTTAGGGTTAGAATGGTTAAGGTTAGGGTTAGATGGTTAAGGTTAGGGTTAGAATGGTTAAGGCTAGGGTTAGGTTTAGGGTTAGAATGGTTAAGGTTAGGGTTAGAATGGTTAAGGCTAGGGTTAGGTTAGGATTAGAATGGTTAAGGCTATGGTTAGGTTTAGGGTTAGAATGGTTAAGGTTATGGTTAGGTTTAGGGTTAGAATGGTTAAGGTTAGGGTTAGAATGGTTAAGGTTAGGGTTAGAATGGTTACGGTTAGGGTTAGAATGGTTAAGGTTAGGGTTAGAATGGTTAAGGCTAGGGTTAGAATGGTTAAGGTTAGGGTTAGGTTTAGGGTTAGAATGGTTAAGGTTATGGTTAGGTTTAGGGTTAGAATGGTTAAGGTTAGGGTTAGAATGGTTAAGGTTAGGGTTAGAATGGTTACGGTTAGGGTTAGAATGGTTAAGGTTAGGGTTAGAATGGTTAAGGTTAGGGTTAGAATAGTTAAGGTCAAAGTTAGAATGGTTAAGGTTAGGTTTAGGGTTAGAATGGTTAAGGTCAAAGTTAGAATGGTTAAGGTTAGGTTTAGGGTTAGAATGGATAAGGTTAGGGTTAGAATGGTTAAGGTTAGGTTTAGGGTTAGAATGGTTAGGGTTGGGTGAGGGTTAGGTGGTTAGGTGAGGGGTTGGGTAGGTAGAAAATAAAAAGGGAATTCCGTTCCATTTCCGGCTCTTAACTCGGGTCAGAATCGGCCACATGGTGAGGGAATGCTGTGCAGGAATCAGCCCCATGGTGAGGGAATGCTGTGCAGGAATCGGCCCCATGTTGAGGGAATGCTGTGCAGGAATCGGCCACATGGTGAGGGAATGCTGTGCAGGAATCAGCCCCATGGTGAGGGAATGCTGTGCAGGAATCAGCCCCATGGTGAGGGATGCTGTGCAGGAATTGGCCCCATGGTGAGGGAATGCTGTGCAGGAATCGGGTCGGAATCGGCCCCATGATGAGGGAATGCTGTGCAGGAATCGGCCACATGGTGAGGGAATGCTGTGCAGGAATCAGCCCCATGGTGAGGGAATGCTGTGCAGGAATCAGCCCCATGGTGAGGGAATGCTGTGCAGGAATCAGCCCCATGGTGAGGGAATGCTGTGCAGGAATCAGCCCCATGGTGAGG